>NW_026529983.1:0-20943 GCF_028500815.1 Rissa tridactyla
CTCCCTGGCCTTGGGGACATCTCTGGCCTTGGGGACATCCTTGGTGGAGGACACCCATGTGGCCCTGGGGACATCCCTGGCCCTGGGGACATCCCAGCACTGAGCACCCATGTCACACCGGGGACATCTCTGGCACTGGGGACACCCTTGGCCTTGGGGACATCTCTGGCACTGGGCACCCATGTGGCACTGGGGACATCCCTGGCCTTGGGGACATCTCTGGTGGAGGACACCCATGTGGCCCTTGGGGACATCCCTGGCCTTGGGGACGTCCCTGGTGGAGGACACCCCTGTGGCACCGGGGACATCGCTGGCGCTGGGGACACCCTTGGCCTTGGGGAC
The DNA here is from genome assembly GCF_028500815.1 of Rissa tridactyla. NCBI lineage: Eukaryota > Metazoa > Chordata > Aves > Charadriiformes > Laridae > Rissa > Rissa tridactyla. Next base: position 343 of record NW_026529983.1, read on the forward strand.
ATCCACGTGGCCCTGGGGACATCTCTGGCGCTGGGGACATCCCTGGCCTTGGGGACATCTCTGGCACTGGGGACATCCTTGGCCCTGGGGACATCCCTGGTGGAGGACACCCATGTGGCCCTGGGGGACATCTCTGGCACTGGGCACCCATGTGGCACCGGGGACATCCCTGGCCTTGGGGACATCCCTGGTGAAGGACACCCATGTGGCCTTGGGGACATCCCAGCACTGGGCACCCATGTGGCCCTGGGGACATCACTGGCCCTGGGGACATCTCTGGCCTTGGGGACATCCCTGGTGGAGGACACCCATGTGGCCCTGGGGACATCCCTGGCCCTGGGGACATCTCTGGCCTTGGGGACATCCCTGGTGGAGGACACCCATGTGGCCCTGGGGACATCCCAGCACTGGGCACCCATGTGGCACCGGGGACATCTCTGGCCCTGGGGACACCCTTGGTGGAGGACACCCATGTGGCCCTGGGGACATCGCTGGTGCTGGGGGACATCCCTGTGGCCCTGGGGACATCTCTGGCACTGGGCACCCATGTGGCCCTGGGGACATCTCTGGCACTGGGGGACATCCCTGGTGGAGGACACCCATGTGGCACCGGGGACATCCCTGGCCTTGGGGACATCCCTGTGGCCCTGGGGACAGCCCTGGCGCTGCCCCATTGAGCCCCGCCCCACTGGGTGCCCTCCTGCCCCATTGATTCTCCCCCCCCCCCCCCCCAGGTGTCCTCCTGCCCCACTGATTCTCAACCCGCCCCGCCGCCAGCCCCACTGGGTGCCCTCCTGCCCCATTGAGTCCCCCCCCTACCCCTTTGGGTGCCCTCCTGCCCCATTGATTCTCAACCCCCACCCCCCCTGGGTGTCCTCCTGCCCCACTGATTCTCAACCCCCCCCACCAGCCCCACTGGGTGCCCTCCTGCCCCATTGATTCTCCCCCCCCCATCCCCTGGGGTGTCCTCCTGCCCCACTGATTCTCAACCCGCCCCGCCGCCAGCCCCACTGGGTGCCCTCCTGCCCCATTGAGTCCCCCCCCTACCCCGTTGGGTGCCCCCCCTGCCCCATTGATTCTCAACCCCCACCCCACTGGGTGCCCCTCCTGCCCCACTGATTCTCAACCCCCCCCCCGCCAGCCCCACTGGGTGCCCTCCTGCCCCATTGAGTCCCCCCCTACCCCGTTGGGTGTCCTCCTGCCCCACTGATTCTCAACCCCCCCCCCGCCAGCCCCACCGGGTGCCCTCCTGCCCCACTGACACCCCCCCCCCCCAGCCCCCCCGGGTGCCCGCCGGCCGTGGGGCTCACGCGGGGGTCGCAGATCTGGGAGCAGTAGGTGTAGATGGCGCGGGCCCGATCCACCTCCCCCAGCTTGCACTCCATGTCGGCGAAGCGCAGGCACAGCTCCCGCGCCGCGTCGTCACCCAGCACCTGCGGCACCCGCGGGGGACGTCAGCACCCACGGGGGACGTCAGCACCCACGGGGGACATCCACGGCCCCAGGGGACACCAGCACCCACGGGGGGACATCAACAACCTCAAGAGATGTCAGCACCCATGGGAGGCCGTTGGCACCCACGGGGGACGTTCTCAACCCCAGGGGACACCAGCACCCATGGGAGGACATCAGCACCCACGGGGGACATCAACAACCTCAAGAGATGTCAGCACCCATGGGAGGCCATTGGCACCCACGGGGGACATCTGCACCCATGGGGGACATCCACGGCCCCCAGGGGACACCAGCACCCACAGGGGGACATCAACAACCTCAAGAGATGTCAGCACCCATGGAAGGCCATTGGCACCCACGGGGGACATCAGCACCCATGGGGGGGACGTCAACAACCCCAGGGGACGTCGGCACCCATGGGAGGCCGTTGGCACCCACGGGGGACGTTCTCAACCCCAGGGGACATCAGCACCCATGGGAGGACATCTGCACCCACGGGGGACATCCACGGCCCCAGGGGGACACCAGCACCCCACAGGGGGACATCAACAACCTCAAGAGATGTCAGCACCCATGGAAGGCCATTGGCACCCACGGGGGACATCAGCACCCATGGGGGGACGTCAACAACCCCAGGGGACATTGGCACCCATGGGAGGCCATTGGCACCCACGGGGGATGTTCTCAACCCCAGGGGACACCAGCACCCCATGGGGGACGTCAACAACCCCAGGGGACACCAGCACCCATGGGAGGGACATCAGCACCCATGGGGGGGACGTCAATGATCCCAGGGGACATCAGCACCCATGGGAGGACACCAGCACCCATGGGGACATCCACAGCCCCTGGGGACATCAGCACCCGCAGGGGACGTCAGCGCCCACAGGGGACATCCCAGGTCCCCACGTCCCCTCGGTGTCCCCCCATTCCCACGCCCAGGCGGTGTCCCCCGGTCCCCCCATCCCCACGCCGTGTCCCCACACCATCCCCAGTGTCCCCCTGTCCCCACACCCACATGGTGTCCCCAGGTCCCCACACGCACACGGTGTCCCCAAGGTCCCCACACCCACATGGTGTCCCCTTGTCCCCATGCCTACACAGTGTCCCCAAGGTCCCCACACCCCACGTGGTGTCCCCACACCCACAGTGTCCCCTTGTCCATGTGGTGTCCCCTTGTCCCCACACCCACACAGTGTCCCCCAAGGTCCCCATGCCCATGTAGTGTCCCCTTGTCCCCATGCCCACACGGTGTCCCCTTGTCCCCACACCCACAGTGTCCCCAAGTCCCCACACCCACAGTGTCCCCAAGGTCCCCATGCCCACGTACTGTCTGCAAGGTCCCCATGCCCAGTGTCCCCTTGTCCCCCACACCCCCCTGGTGTCCCCAAGGTCCCCACACCCACATGGTGTCCCCACGCCCACACAGTGTCCCCAAGGTCCCCACACCCACACAGTGTCCCCCTTGTCCATGTGGTGTCCCCTTGTCCCCATGCCCACACAGTGTCCCCTTGTCCCCCACACCCACATGGTGTCCCCTTGTCCATGTGGTGTCCCCTTGTCCCCACGCCCACACAGTGTCCCCAAGGTCCCCACACCCACACAGTGTCCCCTTGTCCATGTGGTGTCCCCTTGTCCCCATGCCCACACAGTGTCCCCAAGGTCCCCATGCCCATGTAGTGTCCCCTTGTCCCCACACCCACACAGCGTCCCCTTGTCCGTTCCCCCCCCCGCCCTCCGCGGCCCTCCCCAAGTCCCCCCCGCCCCCGCCGGTGTCCCCAGGGTCCCCAGGCGTCGCGTGTCCCCCCGTGCGCCCGTCCGTCCGTCCCCCCCCCTCACCTCGATGGCCTTCTGGTAGATGGGGCGGGTGTGGGTGACGCCGTAGAGCTCGGCCGCCCGTTTGATGTAGATGTTGAACATGTCGTGGCGCTGGGCGGGCAGGACGGCGCGGGTGGCGCGTTCGTACACCCCCCATGGCGTGGCGCGCCAGCCCGAACTCCTCCTCCAGCCGCGCGTACAGCAGGTAGATGGCTGCGGGGGCAACAACACCCCCCCCCCGCAACACACACACCGTCAGCACCCGCCCCCCCCCCCCCCGGCTCGCCTCGGGGCACCCAAGGGTGCCCAGCGGGGAAGGGGACAAGGATGGGGAGTCCCCATGGGACACCTTGCCCAGGGGGGGGCCCCCAAGGGTGTCCAGCGGGGGGGGGGGGATGGGGATGGGGAGCCCCCATGGGACACCTTGCCCGGGGGGGGGGCCCTGGTGGGTGCCTGGTGGGTGCCCACAGGGGATGGGGAGCCCCCATGGGACACCCTGCCTGGGAGGGGATGGAGAGCCCCCATGGGACACCTTGCCCAGGTGGGTGCCCAAGAAGGTGCCATGGGGGGGGACAGGGAGCCCCCATGGGACACCTTGCCCGGGTGGGGGCCCCCAAGGGTGCCCAGTGGGGGGGGGAACCGGGGGGGGGAGCCCCCATGGGATGCCTTGCCCGGGGGGGGGCCCTGGTGGGTGCCCACAGGGGATGGGGAGCCCCCATGGGACACCTTGCCCAGGTGGGGGCCCTGGTGGGTGCCATGGGGGGGGACGGGGAGCCCCCATGGACACCCAGGGTGGGGGGTGAGGGGGGGCTGGGGGCTCTGGTGGGTGCCCAGGGATCCCCACAGCCCCGCCAGCCCCACAACCGCCCCGACACCCACCCCCACAACCGCCCCACAGCCCTCCCAGCCCCACAACCGCCCCGACACCCACCCCCACCACCACCCCACAGCCCTCCCAGCCCCACAACTGCCCCGACACCCACCCCCACCACCACCCCACAGCCCCGCCAGCCCCACAACCACCCCGACACCCACCCCCACCACCGCCCCACAGCCCCACCAGCCCCACAACCGCCCCAACACCCACCCCCACCACCACCCCACAGCCCCGCCAGCCCCACAACCGCCCTGACACCCACCCCTGCCAGCCCCACACCCACCCCACAGCCCTCCCAGCCCCACAACCACCCCGACACCCACCCCCACCACCACCCCACAGCCCCGCCAGCCCCACAACCACCCCGACACCCACCCCCACCACCGCCCCACAGCCCCGCCAGCCCCACAACCGCCCCGACACCCACCCCCACCACCGCCCCACAGCCCTCCCAGCCCCACAACCACTCCGACACCCACCCCCACCACCACCCCACAGCCCTCCCAGCCCCACAACCACCCCAACACCCACCCCCACCACCGCCCCACAGCCCTCCCAGCCCCACAACCACCCCGACACCCACCCCCACCACCGCCCCACAGCCCCGCCAGCCCCACAACCATCCCGACAGCCCTACCAGCCCCACAACCGCCCCGACACCCACCCCCACAACCGCCCCACAGCCCTGCCAGCCCCACAACCACCCCGACACCCACCCCCACAACCAGCCCACAGCCCTCCCAGCCCCACAACCACCCCGACACCCACCCCCACCACCGCCCCACAGCCCCGCCAGCCCCACAACCACCCCACAGCCCTGCCAGCCCCACAACCGCCCCGACACCCACCCCCACCCCCACCCCACAGCCCTGCCAGCCCCACAACCACCCCGACACCCACCCCCACCACCACCCCACAGCCCTGCAACCACCCCGACGCCTTGCCACCCCCCTTGCCCGCCCCCACATCCCTCCCCCCGGGCCGTACTCTTGGCGTATTTTGGGGGGCAGCCGTCCAGCGCCTGCTCGAAGAGGTCGCGGGCCCGTTCCAGCTTGCGCCCCCCGTAGCGGGCGACGAACTTGCTGAGGTAGGTGTGCCAGATGTCCGCCACGTTGGGCCAGCGGAACAGCGCGATGCCGCGCTCGTAGGCCTGGGAGGGGGGGAACGGGGGGGGGGACACACGCCGCCGTCACCCCCCTACCCCCCTCCCGCCATCGCTGCCCCCCCCCCCCACCTCTGCCACTGCTGTCACCATCCCCCCCCCCCCCGGGCCACCACCAGCCCTGTCCTGCCACCGGCAGCCCAGAGGGGCCGCGGCCCCCGGGTGTCCCCAACCGCCCCCCCCCCCTCCCTGGATACGGGGTCCCCGGGGTGTCCCCAGCATCCTCCACAGCCCCGGGGGTCCCCAGTGTCCCCCCCCCAGCCCACGGGGTGTCCCCAGCACCCTCCCCATGGTGTCCCCAGTGTCCCCCCCAGCCCACGGGGCACCCCCAGGGTGTCCCCATGGTGCCCCCAGCGGCGCCCCCCAGCCCAGGGTGTCCCCGGGGTGTCCCCAGGGTGTCCCCAGCATGTCCCCAGCGGCCCCCCCCAGCCCAGGGTGTCCCCGGGGTGTCCCCAGGGTGCCCCCAGCGGCGCCCCCCAGCCCAGGGTGTCCCCGGGGTGTCCCCAGGGTGTCCCCAGCATGTCCCCAGCGGCCCCCCCAGCCCAGGGTGTCCCCGGGGTGTCCCCAGGGTGTCCCCAGCGGCCCCCCCCAGCCCAGGGTGTCCCCGGGGTGTCCCCAGGGTGTCCCCAGCCCCCAGCCCGGAGTGTCCCCAGCGCCCCCCCCCAGCCTGGAGTGTCCCCGGGGTGTCCCCAACACCCTTTCTGTGGTGTCCCTGACACACTCTGCAGCCCAGGATGTCCCCGAGGTGTCCCCAGGGTGTCCCCAACACCCTTCCCATGGCGTCCCCAGCACCCCCTCCCAGCCCGGGGTGTCCCCAGCACCCTCCCCATGGTGTCCCCACTGCCCCCCCCAGCCCACGGGGCGTCCCCAGGGTGTCCCCATGGTGCCCCCAGCAGCGCCCCCCAGCCCAGGGTGTCCCCGGGGTGTCCCCAGGGTGCCCCCATGATGTCCCCAGCGGCCCCCCCCCAGCCCAGGGTGTCCCCGGGGTGTCCCCGGGGTGTCCCCAGGGTGTCCCCAGCGGCCCCCCCAGCCCAGGGTGTCCCCGGGGTGTCCCCAGGGTGTCCCCAGCCCCCAGCCCGGGGTGTCCCCAGGGTGTCCCCGGCGCCCCCCCCAGCCTGGGGTGTCCCCGGGGTGTCCCCAACACCCTTTCTGTGGTGTCCCTGACACACTCTGCAGCCCAGGATGTCCCCGAGGTGTCCCCAGGGTGTCCCCAACACCCTTCCCGTGGCGTCCCCAGCACCCCCTCCCAGCCCGGGGTGTCCCCAGCACCCTCCCCATGGTCTCCCCAGCGCCCCCCCCAGCCCGGGGTGTCCCCAGGGTGTCCCTAGGGTGTCCCCAGCGCCCTGCCCACCGTGGGACCCCCCCCCCCCGACCTTGAAGCTCTCCTCGAAGTAGCCGTGCTCCTCCAGGAAGAGCCCGTAGTTGATGACGATCTGGGGGGTGGCGATGCGCAGGTCCAGGATGCGGTCGTACACCGCCTTGGTGGACTGGGGGGGGGGACAGGGGGGGTCAGCACACCCGGGGATGGCACCCCCCGAGGGACAGCGGGGTGACAGGGTCGGGGGGAAGGTGCTGGGGGCATGGGGAGGGGACGCGGTGGCCCCCAGAGGGGACACGGGGGTGCCAAGGGTGGGGGAGAAGGGGACAGGGACACTCCCAGGGGACAGCGGGGGGGGGGCAGCACGCCCCCCATCCCCCCCAGGGGACAGCGGGGTGACAAGGAGGGGGGGACAGCACCCACTCCCAGCCCCCCCAGGGTACAGCGGGGTGACAAGGGGGGGGTGGAAGGGGACAGGGACACCCCCAGGGGACAGCAGGGTGACAAGGGTGAGGGTCAGCACCCACTTCAAGCCCCCCCAGCGGATGGCGGGGGTGACAAGGGGGGGGTGGAAGGGGACGGGGACACCCCCAGGGGACAGTGGGGTGACAAGGGAGGGGACAGCACCCACCCCTGTCACCCCCAGGGGACAGCGGGGTGACAAGGGGGGGTGGAAGGGGACGGGGACACCCCCAGGGGACGGCGGGGTGACAGGGTTGGGGGGGGGGGGGGGGGAGATGGTGGGGGCATGGGGAGGGGAACGCGGTGGCCCCCGGAGGGGCCATGGGGGTGCCAAGGGTGGGGGAGAAGGGGATGGGGACACCCCCAGGGGACAGCGGGGCGGGGGGGGGACGACACACAAGGGGCTGACATGGGGGGGGGTTTGGGGAGCGAACAGGCCCAGGCCGGTGGGGGGGCACCCCCAGAAGACGGGCGAGGGGGTGCGGGGAGGGACCCCACAGGGGGTTGGGGACACCGAGGGTGGGGTAGGGGGGGGGGACACGCGGCCGGGGGGGGGTGGGGGGGCTGGCGGGGGGGGCGTCACCCACCTGGAAGGTGCCCAGGCTCTCCTCCAGGTCGGCCAACATGGACCAGACCTTGAGGGACTTGTAGAGGCGGTTCTGGACGGGCTCCGTGGAGTCGAAGTACTCGGCCCTCTTGGCCGGCAGCGCCGTGGCTTTCTGCGGGGGGGGGGGGACACGACACATGACACACAGCAGGGGGTTGTCACCCGTGTCCCCATACAGTGTCCGTGTCGTCCCCCCCCCCCCCACCTCCCTTTTCACCCTCTCAATGGGGATTACGGGATTCAGGCGCCCCCTGAGGGGACAAAGATGCCCCGTGGGGGGACAAAAACACTCCTGAGGGAACAAAAAAGCCCCGTGGAGGGACAAAGACGCCCCATGAGGGGACAAAAACACTCCTGAGGGGACAAAAACACCCCTGAGGGGACAAAAAAAGCCCCGTGGGGGGACAAAGACGCCCCACAAGGGGACAAAAAAGCCCCATGGGGCGACAAAGACGCTCCGTGGGGGGACAAAAACACCCCTGAGGGGACAAAAAAGCCCCGTGGGGGGACAAAGATGCCCCACGAGGGGACAAAAACACCCCTGAGGGGACAAAGATGCCCCATGAGGGGACAAAAACACCCCTGAGGGGACAAAAAAGCCTCGTGGGGGGACAAAGATGCCCCATGAGGGGACAAGAACACCCCTGAGGGGACAAAAACACCCTTGAGGGGACAAAAAAAGCCCCACGGGGGGACAAAGATGCCCCACGAGGGGACAAAAACACCCCTGAGGGGACAAAGAAGCCCCACGAGGGGCCAAAAACACCCCCGAGGGGACAAAAAAGCCCCGTGGGGGGACAAAAACACCCCCGAGGGGACAAAAAAGCCCCGTGGGGGGACAAGGACGCCCCATAGGGGGACAAAAACACCCCTGAGGGGACAAAAAAGCCCCGTGGGGGGACAAAGACGCCCCACGAGGGGACAAAAACACCCCTGAGGGGACAAAGACGCCCCATGAAGGGACCCAGACACCTCGTTTGGGGACACAGATGCCCCATAAGGGGACCCAGCGTCCCGGGAGGGGACCCAGCTGTCCCATTTGGGGACCCAGGTGACCCGTGAGGGGGACACAGATGCCCTGCGAGGGGACCCAGGCATCCCGTGAGGGGACACGGATGCCCCATGAAGGGACATGGCTGTCCTGTGAGGGGACACGGGCACCCCACGAGGGGACCCAGGTGCCCCATGAGGGGACACAGACGCCCCATGAGGGGACCCCAGACAAGCCGCGAAGGGACCCGGGTGCCCGGTCTGGGGACAGGGCTGTCCTGTGAGGGGACCTGGGTGCCCCATGAGGGGACACGGACACCCCGTGAGGGGATCGGGCACCCCATGAGGGGACACAGATGCCCCATGAAGGGACACGGATGCTCCGTGAGGGGACCCAGGTGCCCCATGAGGGGACACGGAAGCCCCGTGAGGGGACCCAGGCGCCCCGTGAGGGGACACGGATGCCCCATGAGGGGACCCAGGTGCCCCATGAGGGGGACACAGAAACCCTTGAGGGGACACGGACGCCCCGTGAGGGGACTGGGCACCCCGTGAGGGGACACGGATGCCCCATGAGGGGACCCCAGACAAGCCGTGAAGGGACCCGGGTGCCCGGTCTGGGGACAGGGCTGTCCTGTGAGGGGACCTGGGTGCCCCATGAGGGGACACAAATGCCCCATGAAGGGACACGGATGCCCCGTGAGGGGACCCAGGTGCCCCATGAGGGGACACGGAAGCCCCGTGAGGGGACCCAGGCGCCCTGTGAGGGGACACGGATGCCCCATGAAGGGACACAGACACCCTGTGAGGGGACCTGGGCGCCCCATGAGGGGACACGGATGCTCCGTGAGGGGACCCAGGTGCCCCATGAGGGGACACAGAAACCCTTGAGGGGACACGGACGCCCCGTGAGGGGACTGGGCACCCCGTGAGGGGACACGGACGCCCCATGAGGGGACCCCAGCCAAGCCGTGAAGGGACCCGGGTGCCCGGTCTGGGGACAGGGCTGTCCTGTGAGGGGACCTGGGTGCCCCATGAGGGGACACAAATGCCCCATGAAGGGACACGGATGCCCCGTGAGGGGACCCAGGTGCCCCATGAGGGGACACGGATGCCCCATGAAGGGACATGGATGCCCCATGAAGGGACACGGCCACCCTGTGAGGGGACCCAGATGCCCCATGAGGGGACCCAGATGCCCCGTGAAGGGACACGGCCACCCTGTGAGGGGACCCAGATACCCCATGAGGGGACACGGATGCCCCATGAAGGGACACGGCCACCCTGTGAGGGGACACAGATGCCCCATGAGGGGACCCAGATGCCCCGTGAAGGGACACGGCCACCCTGTGAGGGGACACAGATGCCCCATGAAGGGACCCAGATGCCCCGTGAAGGGACACGGCCACCCTGTGAGGGGACCCAGATACCCCATGAGGGGACACGGATGCCCCATGAAGAGACACGGCCACCCTATGAGGGGACACAGATGCCCCATGAGGAGACCCAGATGCCCCGTGAGGGGACCCCAGCCAAGGCGTGAAGGGCCCCGGGCGCCCCGGCTGGGGACAGGGCTGTCCCCACGCACCCGCAGGATGCGCAGCGCCTCCTCGTAGTTGTGGTGCCGCAGCTCCATCTCCCCGAACTCGCACCAGACGGCGGCCAGGTCCTCCACCTGCCGGAACCGCACCCGCGTGGCCTTGCTCAGGATGGTGCGGGCCTGGGGGGGACACGGGGGACAGTCAGGGCTTGGGGACACAGGGGGACAGGCAGGGTCTGGGGGGGACGCAGGGGACAGGCAGGGTTTGGGGACATCAGGGACAGGGAGGGTTTGGGGGGACACAGGGTTTGGGGGGATGGGAGACAGTCAGGGTTTAGAGGGGACATGGGGACAGTCAGGGCTTGGGGACACAAGGAGATAGGCAGGGCTTGGGGACATCGGGGACAATCAGGGTCTGGGGGGGACACAGGGGACAGTCAAGGTCTGGGGGGACACAGGGGGACAGGCAGGGTTTAGAGGGGACGTTGAGGACAGTCAGGGTTTGCAGGGGACACGGGGACGCTCGGGGCTTGGGGACACACAAGGGGACAGTCGGGGCTTGGGGACACAGGGGACAGTCAGGGTTGGGGGGATGGGGGGGACAGGCAGGGTCTGAGGGGACACAGGGGACAGTCAGGGCTTGGGGACATCGGGGACAGGCAGGGTCTGGGGGGGACACAGGGGGACAGGCAGGGTTTGGGGACATCGGGGACAATCAGGGTCTGGGGGGGACACAGGGGGACAGGCAGGGCTTGGGGACATCGGGGACAGGCAGGGTCTGGGGACATCGGGGGACAGTCAGGGTCTGGGGACATTGGGGACAGGCAGGGTCTGGGGGGACACAGGGGACAGGCAGGGCTTGGGGACATCGGGGACAGGCAGGGTCTGGGGGGACACAGGGGACAGTCAGGGCTTGGGGACATCAGGGACAGGCAGGGTCTGGGGGGGACACAGGGGACAGTCAGGGCTTGGGGACATTGGGGACAATCAGGGTCTGGGGGGACACAGGGGACAGTCAGGGCTTGGGGACATCAGGGACAGGGAGGGTCTGGGGGGGACACAGGGGACAGTCAGGGCTTGGGGATATTGGGGACAATCAGGGTCTGGGGGGGACACCGGGGACAGTCAGGGCTAGGGGACACAGGGGGACAGGCAGGGTCTGGGGGGGGACACAGGGGAGTCAGGCTTTAGAGGGGACACTGGGGACAGTCAGGGCTTGGGGACATTGGAGACAATCAGGGTCTGGGGGGACAGTCAGGGTTTAGAGGGGACGTTGGGGACAGTCAGGGTTTGGGGGGGACACGGGGACGCTTGGGGCTTGGGGACACACAAGGCGACAGTCGGGGCTTGGGGACACAGGGGGACAGTCAGGACTGGGGGGACACAGGGTGACAGTCAGGGCTTGGGGACATTGGGGACAGGCAGGACCTGGGGGGGACATGGGGGGACAGGCAGGGTTTGGGGACATCGGGGACAATCAGGGTCTGGGGGGGACACAGGGGGACAGGCAGGGTTTGGGGACATCGGGGACAGGCAGGGTCTCGGAGGGACACAGGGGGACAGGCAGGGCTTGGGGACACTGGGGACAATCAGGGTCTGGGGGGACAGCGGGGTGTGAGGGTTTGGGGGGTGGGGGGGGGGTGACAGGGTGAGGGTTGGGGGGTGTCCCCGGGGGAGGGGACAGGGGGGTCCCCCCCGCTCACGTCGTCCAGCTGCCCGTTGTCCTCGTAGAAGCGGGCGAAGGCCACCCAGAGCCCGTGGGGACGCCCCGTCGCCTTGAAGGGGTCCACGGTGCGGACGGCCTCCGTGTAGGTGTGGATGATCTGGGGACACCGGGGGGGACGGGGACACGTGGGGACACCGCCGGGGACACCACCAGGGACACACACACACACCCCCCCCCCGGTGTGCACCCCACTGTCCCCACGCGTCCCCCCCGTAACCCTGGAGGGTCCGCACCAAGGGCGTCCCCGTGTCCACCCCGCTGTCCCCATGCGTCCCCGTGTCCACTCTGGTGTCCCCGTGCGTCCCTGTGTCCACCCCAGTGTCCCGGTGTCCCCGTGCGTCCCCATGTCTACCCCGCTGTCCCCATGCGTCCCCGTGTCCACCCCACTGTCCCGGTGTCCCCATGCGTCCCCATGTCCACCCCAGTGTCCCCGTGTCCACCCCACTGTCCCCATGTGTCCTCATGTCCACCCCACTGTCCCCATGTGTCCCCATGCCCACCCCAGTGTCCCCATGCGTCCCCATGTGTCCACCCCAGTGTCCCCGTGTCCCCATGTCCATCCTGGTGTCCCCATGTCCCCCCCACTGTCCCCATGCATCCCTGTGTGTCCCCATGCGTCCCCATGTCCACCCCACTGTCCCCATGTGTCCCCGTGTCCACCCCAGTGTCCCGGTGTCCCCATGCACCCCCGTGTCCACCCCGGTGTCCCCCTGTGTCCCCGTGTGTCCCCATGTCCACCCCGGTGTCCCCATGTCCCCATGTGTCCCCATGCCCACCCCAGTGTCCCCATGCGTCCCCATGTGTCCACCCCAGTGTCCCCGTGTCCCCATGTCCATCCTGGTGTCCCCATGTCCCCCCCACTGTCCCCATGCATCCCTGTGTGTCCCCATGCGTCCCCATGTCCATCCCGCTGTCCCCATGTGTCCCCGTGTCCACCCCAGTGTCCCGGTGTCCCCATGCACCCCCGTGTCCACCCCGGTGTCCCCCTGTGTCCCCGTGTGTCCCCATGTCCACCCCGGTGTCCCCATGTGTCCCCGTGTCCCCCTGCATCCCCATGTCCACCCCCTGCACTCCCCTTACGCGTACCCCGACGTCCCCAGGTGTCACCGCCCCTGTGACAAGCGGGTGCCCCCCCCCCCCCCGAGCCCCGGCCACCCCAGTGTCCCCAGGTGTCCCCCTGTGTGTCCCCATATGCACACCCGGGTGTCCCCACGCGTCCCCCTACACCCCCCCCGCTGGCCCCACGTGTCCCTGCTGTGGGCACTCTGGTGTCCCCTCTGCGCACCCCAATGTCCCCGGGCGTCCCCTCACACCCCCACCCGTGTCCCCACATGTCCCCCCACACCCGCTCGTGTCCCCAGGTGTCCCCCTATGCCTGTCCGTGTCCCCACGTGTCCCCTTACACCCACCCGTGTCCTCACACGTCCCCTCACACCCACCCGTGTCCCCCTGCCACCCGTGTCCCCACATGTCCCCTCACACCCACCTGTGTCCCCCTGCCACCCGTGTCCCCTCACACCCACTCGTGTCCCCCTGCCACCCGTGTCCCCTCACACCCACTCGTGTCCCCCTGCCACCCGTGTCCCCACGTGTCCCCTCACACCCGTGTCCCCCTGCCACCCGTGTCCTCACGCATCCCCTCACACCCACCAGTGTCCCCATCACCCGTGTCCCCACTCGTCCCCTCACACCCGTGTCCCCCTGCCACCCGTGTCCCCATGTGTCCCCTCACACCCACCCATGTCCCCATCACCCGTGTCCCCACGCGTCCCCTCACACCCGTGTCCCCCTGCCACCCGTGTCCTCACGTGTCCCCTTACACCCACCCGTGTTCCCTCACACCCATCCGTGTCCCACTGCCGTGTCCTCACACGTCCCCTCACACCCATCCGTGTCCCCACGTGTCCCCATACGTCTCCTCACACCCACTCGTGTCCCCCTGCCACCCGTGTCCCCACCTGTCCCCTCACACCCACCTGTGTCCCCATCACCCGTGTCCCCACGCGTGCCCTCACACCCGTGTCCCCCTGCCACCCGTGTCCCCATGTGTCCCCTCACACCCGCCCATGTCCCCCTGCCGCCCATGTCCCCACATGTCCCCTCACACCCACCCGTGTCCCCCTGCCACCCGTGTCCCACTGCCACCCGTGTCCCCACCTGTCCCCTCACACCCACCTGTGTCACCTGCCACCCGTGTCCCCATATGTCCCCTCACACCCACTCGTGTCCCCCTGCCACCCGTGTCCCCACCTGTCCCCTCACACCCACCCATGTCCCCATCACCTGTGTCCCCACGCGTCCCCTCACACCCGTGTCCCCCTGCCACCCGTGTCCTCACGTGTCCCCTTACACCCACCCGTGTCCCCTCACACCCGTGTCCCACTGCCGTGTCCTCACACGTCCCCTCACACCCACCCGTGTCCCCACGTGTCCCCTTACACCCACCCATGTCCCCACACGTCCCCTCACACCCACTCATGTCCCCCTGCCACCCGTGTCCCCAGCTGTCCCCTCACACCCACCCGTGTCCCCATGTGTCCCCTCACACCTGTGTCCCCCCACACCCCCATGTCCCCAGATGTCCCCCTGCCACCCGTGTCCTCACACGTCCCCTCACACCCACCCGTGTCCCCGCCACCCATGTCCCCACATGTCCCCTCACACCCACCCGTGTCCCCCTGCCACCCGTGTCCCCACCTGTCCCCTCACACCCACCTGTGTCACCTGCCACCCATGTCCCCATATGTTCCCTCACACCCACTCGTGTCCCCCTGCCACCCGTGTCCCCACCTGTCCCCTCACACCCACCCATGTCCCCATCACCTGTGTCCCCACGCGTCCCCTCACACCCGTGTCCCCCTGCCACCCGTGTCCTCACGTGTCCCCTTACACCCACCCGTGTCCCCTCACACCCGTGTCCCACTGCCGTGTCCTCACACGTCCCCTCACACCCACCCGTGTCCCCACGTGTCCCCTTACACCCACCCATGTCCCCACACGTCCCCTCACACCCACTCGTGTCCCCCTGCCACCCGTGTCCCCAGCTGTCCCCTCACACCCACCCGTGTCCCCATGTGATCCCTCACACCTGTGTCCCCCCACACCCCCATGTCCCCAGATGTCCCCCTGCCACCCGTGTCCTCACACGTCCCCTCACACCCACCCGTGTCCCCGCCACCCGCGTCCCCACGTGTCCCCCCACACCCCTCCGTGTCCCCACGCGTCCCCCCAGCCCCCTTCCCAGCGCCCCCACCCCCAGCCGCGCTCTGCCCCGTCTCCGAGCGCGTGTGTGTGTGTGTGTGTGTGTGTGTCCCCCGCGTCACCCCGTGTCCCCGCGCGTCCCCACCTGCTCGGGGCGGCCCTGGTAGAGCTGGACGCGCTTGTGCCACTCGTGGACGTTGTGGGGGTTCTGGCGCAGCAGGACGCTGTTGAGCAGCAGCGGGCGACGCGCCATCAGCTGCTCGAAACGCGCCAGGCGCAGCTCCAGCTCCACCTCCTCTGGGGACACGGCGTCAGCGACACCCCGCACAGGGGACGAGGATCCCCCCCCCCGGAGGGGTGACGGGGTGTCGGGGGCACGGGGACATGGGGACAGGGAGTCAGGGAACATCCCGGGACAGGGGAGCAGGATCCCCCCAGGGTGGGTGACAGGGTGATGGGGACACTTGGGGACAGAGCATCAGGGACACCCTGGGACAGGGGATGAGGATACCCCCCCCGGAGGGGTGACGGGGTGTCGGGGGCACGGGGACATGGAGTCAGGGGAGCAGGATCCCCCCAGGGCACTGGGTGTCCCCCAGGACGGGTGACAGGGTGTTGGGGACACTTGGGGACAGGGCGTCAGGGACACCCCGGGACAGGGGACGAGGATCCCCCCACAGGGGTGACGGAGTGTTGGGGACATGGGGCAGGGCGTCAGGGACACCTCGGGACAGGGGAGCAGGATCCCCCCCCCCCCCGGAGGGGTGACAGGGTGTCGAGGACATGGGGACACGGGGACAGGGTGTCGGTGACACCCCGGGACAGGGGAGCAGGATCCCCCCTCAAGGCACTGGGTGACCCCCAGGGGGTGACGGGGCGTTGGGGACACTTGGGGACAGGGCGTCAGGGACACCCCGGGACAGGGGACGAGGATCCCCCCAGAGGGGTGACAGGGTGTCGGGGACATGGGGACAGGGCGTCAGGGACACCCCCACACAGGGAAGCAGGATCCCCCCAGGGCACTGGGTGACAGGGTGATGGGGACATGGGGACACTTGGGGACAGGGCATCAGGGACACCCCCAGACAGGGGAGCAGGATCCCCCCTCAAGGCACTGGGTGACCCCCAGGGGGTGACAGGGCGTTGGGGACACTTGGGGACAGGGCGTCAGGGACACCCCGGGACAGGGGAGTGGGATCCCCCCCCCAGGGCGCTGGGTGTCCCCCGGGGTGGGGACAGGGGTCTGGGGACACGGGGGGTGACCAGGATCCCCCCCAGGGTGGGCACTGGGGGGGTGACAGTGTGTCGGGGACACTTGGGGACAGGGTGACCAGGGGACACACGGGGCACTGGGCGTCCCCTGGGGTGGGGACGGGGGGGGTCAGGGCCCCCCCAAAAGCACTTTTAGGGGAAACTGAGGCCGGGCCCCCCCAAAACTCCCCCTTTTTTAGGGAAACTGAGGCCGGGCCCCCCCAAAAATACCTTTTTTGGGGGAAACTGAGGCCAGGCACCCCCAAACTCCCCCTTTTTTGGGGAAACTGAGGCCGGGAACCCCCAAATTCACTATTTTTGGCGGGAAACTGAGGCCGGGCCCCCCCAAACTCCCCCTTTTTTGGGGAAACTGAGGCAGGGCCCCCCCAAACCTCCCTCTTTTTTGGGGGAAACTGAGGCAGGGCACCCTCAAATTCACTATTTTTCAGGGAAACTGAGGCCGGGCCCCCCCAAACTCCCCCTTTTTTGGGGGAAACTAAAGCCGGGCACCCCCAGAATCACTATTTTTTAGGCAAACTGAGGCCGGGCCCCCCCAAACTCCCTCTTTTTTTGGGGAAATTGAGGCAAGGCACCCTCCAATTCCCTATTTTTTAGGGAAACTAAAGCTGGGCACCCCCAAAATCACTATATTTTAGGGAAACTGAGGCAGGGCACCACCAAACTCCCCCTTTTTTGGGGAAACTGAGGCCGGGAACCCCCAAAACTCACCTTTTTTGGGGGGAAACTGAGGGAGGGCACCCTCAAATTCACTATTTTTTAGGAAAACTGAGGGCGGGCCCCCCCAAAC
Source organism: Rissa tridactyla (assembly GCF_028500815.1). NCBI lineage: Eukaryota > Metazoa > Chordata > Aves > Charadriiformes > Laridae > Rissa > Rissa tridactyla. The sequence goes on from NW_026529983.1 coordinate 17,558, forward strand.
TCCCCCTTTTTTGGGGGAAACTAAAGCCGGGCACCCCCAAAATCACTATTTTTTAGGGAAACTGAGGCAGGGGACCCCCAAATTCACTATTTTTTAGGCAAACTGAGGCCGGGCCTCCCCAAACTCCCTCTTTTTTGGGGGAAACTGAGGCCGGGCACCCCCAAATTCACTATTTTTGGTGGGAAACTGAGGCAGAGCACCCCCAAACTCACTCTTTTTTGGGGGAAACTAAAGCCGGGCACCCCCAGAATCACTATTTTTTAGGCAAACTGAGGCCGGGCCCCCCCAAACTCCCTCTTTTTTTTGGGGGAAATTGAGGCAGGGCACCCTCCAATTCCCTATTTTTTAGGGAAACTAAAGCCGGGCACCCCCAGAATCACTATTTTTTAGGCAAACTGAGGCCGGGCCCCCCCAAACTCCCTCTTTTTTTGGGGAAATTGAGGCAAGGCACCCTCCAATTCCCTATTTTTTAGGGAAACTAAAGCCGGGCACCCCCAAAATCACTATATTTTAGGGAAACTGAGGCAGGGCCCCCCCAAACTCCCCCTTTTTTGGGGAAACTGAGGCCGGGAACCCCCAAAACTCACCTTTTTGGGGGGAAACTGAGGCCGGGCACCCTCAAATTCACTATTTTTTAGGAAAACTGAGGCCGGGCCCCCCCAAACTCCCTCTTTTTTGGGGGAAACTGAGGCCGGGCACCCCCAAATTCACTATTTTTGGCGGGAAACTGAGGCAGAGCGCCCCCAAACTCACTCTTTTTTGGGGGAAACTAAAGCCGGGCACCCCCAGAATCACTATTTTTTAGGCAAACTGAGGCCGGGCCCCCCCAAACTCCCTCTTTTTTTGGGGAAATTGAGGCAGGGCACCCTCCAATTCCCTATTTTTTAGGGAAACTAAAGCCGGGCACCCCCAAAATCACTATATTTTAGGGAAACTGAGGCAGGGCACCACCAAACTCCCCCTTTTTTGGGGAAACTGAGGCCGGGAACCCCCAAAACTCACCTTTTTTGGGGGGAAACTGAGGCCGGGCACCCTCAAATTCACTATTTTTTAGGCAAACTGAGACCGGACCCCCCCCAAACTCCCTCTGTTTTGGGGGAAACTGAGGCAGGGCACCCTCAAATTCCCTATTTTGTAGGGAAACTAAAGCTGGGCACCCCCAAAATCACTATTTTTTAGGGAAACTGAGGCAGAGCACCCCCAAATTCACTATTTTTTAGCCAAACTGAGGCCGGGCCTCCCCAAACTCCCTCTTTTTTGGGGGAAACTGAGGCCGGGCACCCTCAAATTCACTATTTTTTTAGGGAAACTGAGGCCGGGGCCCCCCCCCAGCCTCACCGTCCTCCTCCTTGCCCAGCTCCGCCACCGTCTCCATCTTGGCGGCGATGACGCTCTCCTCGAACTGGGCGTAGCTGTCGAAGACCTGGCTGAAGTCCCGCACCGTCATCACCGTCTGCACCGCCTCCTCGTAGACGTCCCGCGCCTGCGGGGACAGGGACGGGGACGGGGACAGGGTGGGACGGAGCGCCCGGCGCTGGCTGGCTCTGGGGGGGACAAGGGGGCCGCTGGCTCCTGGGTGACGTGGGGCCAGAGGACTGGGGAGGTGGTGGCTCTTGGGTGACATGGGGACAGGGGACTGGGGTGGTGGCCCTGGGTGACTTGGGGACAGGGGGGTGGTGGCCGTGGGTGACACGGGGACGGGGGACGTGAGGGGCGGTGGCCCTGGGTGACACGGGGACGGGGGACGTGAGGGGCGGTGGCCCTGGGTGACACGGGGACGGGGGATGGGGGGCTTGGTGGCTCTGGGTGACACGGGGACAGGGGACATGGGGGGGGTGGCCCTGGGTGACACAGGGATGGGGTGGTGGTGGCTCTGGGTGACATGGTGACAGGGGACTGGGGGAGTGGTGGCTCCTGGGTGACATGGGGACAGAGCACGGGGGGTTGGTGGCCCTGGATGACAGGGGGACGGGGGGGTGGTGGCCCTGGGTGACACAGGGACAGGGGATGTGAGGGGCGGTGGCCCTGGGTGACATGGGGACAGGGGACTGGGGGGTTGGTGGCTCTGGGTGACACGGGGACAGGGGACGTGGGGGGGGGTGGCCCTGGGTGACACGGGGACGGGGTGGTGGTGGCTCTGGGTGACATGGTGACAGGGGACTGGGGGAGTGGTGGCTCCTGGGTGACATGGGGACAGAGCACGGGGGGTTGGTGGCCCTGGATGACAGGGGGACGGGGGGGTGGTGGCCCTGGGTGACACGGGGACGGGGGACTGGGGGGTTGGTGGCCCTGGGTGACATGGGGACAGGGGACTGGGGTGGTGGCCCTGGGTGACTTGGGGACGGGGAGGTGGTGGCCCTGGGTGACACGGGGATGGGGGACGTGGGGGGCGGTGGCCCTGGGTGACACAGGGACAGGGGACTGGGGGGTTGGTGGCTCTGGGTGACATGGGGACAGGCAACGTGGGGGGTGGTGGCCCTGGGTGACACGGGGACAGGGGATGGGGGGTTGGTGGCTCTGGGTGACACGGGGACAGGGGACGTGGGGGGGGGTGGCCCTGGGTGACAGGGGGACGGGGTGGTGGTGGCTCTGGGTGACATGGTGACAGGGGACTGGGGGAGTGGTGGCTCCTGGGTGACATGGGGACAGAGCACGGGGGGTTGGTGGCCCTGGATGACAGGGGGACGGGGGGGTGGTGGCCCTGGGTGACACAGGGACAGGGGACGTGAGGGGCGGTGGCCCTGGGTGACACGGGGACAGGGGACTGGGGGGTTGGTGGCTCTGGGTGACACGGGGACAGGGGACGTGGGGGGGGGTGGCCCTGGGTGACACGGGGACGGGGTGGTGGTGGCTCTGGGTGACATGGTGACAGGGGACTGGGGGAGTGGTGGCTCCTGGGTGACATGGGGACAGAGCACGGGGGGTTGGTGGCCCTGGATGACAGGGGGACGGGGGGGTGGTGGCCCTGGGTGACACAGGGACAGGGGACTGGGGGGTTGGTGGCTCTGGGTGACATGGGGACAGGGGACTGGGGTGGTGGCCCTGGGTGACATGGGGACAGGGGACGTGGCGGGTGGTGGCCCTGGGAGGGGTTTGGGCTTGGGGAAGGGGGGTCGTGGTGGCCCTGGGGAGGGTTGTGGGCCGGAAGCCCAGGGGCTGCGGTGGCCCCAGGGCAGGGGGGCGGGTGGGGGGGTGGCCCGGGGCCGGGGGCGTGGTGGCCCGGGGGTGACAGTAGGGGACGTGTCACCTTCTCGAAGTGGCCGCTGCGGATGTAGCAATCGGCCAGGGCCCCCCAGAGCCGGCCCAGCTGGTCGGTGAAACGGGTCAGGCCCCCCCGGATGATGGCCCCCGCGTCCAGCGAGCGCACCCGCTCCGGGTGCTGGGAC
>NW_026529984.1:0-20914 GCF_028500815.1 Rissa tridactyla
GGTACTGGGAAGGGATCCCAGTGGCTTCCATCATGGTGTTGGGAGGGATCCCAGTAGATCCCACAGCGGTACTGGGAGGGATCCCAGCGGGTCCCATTACAGTATTGGGAGGGATCCCAGTGGGTCCCCTGGTGGTGCTGGGGGGGGATCCCAGTAGGTCCCATAGCAGTACTGGGAGGGATGGTCGTGCATCCCATAACGGTACTGGGAGGGATCCCAGTGGGTCCCATTACGGTAGTGGGAGGGATCCCAGCGGATCCCGCAGTGGTACCGGGAGGGATCCCAGTGGGTTCCCTGCTGGCACTGGGAGGGATCCTGGGGACCCCCACATTGCTCCTGGGAGGGGTTTGGGGGGTGCCCCGGGGGGAGATTTGGGGGGATTCCCCCCCCCCGCAGCGGCAGGCCCCCCCCCCTGAACCCCCCTCCCCCCCAACGTCCTCCCGGCAGATCCCCCTGATCCCGCCGCCCCCCCCCCGCGAGGCCGGGGCCAGATCCCGGTGAGTCCCGCGGGGCCCGATCCTGGGGATTCTCCCCCCTCCCCCCCCCCCCAAGATCCCCTGGGACCCCCACCCCTCCCCCCGGGATCCCCCCCAGGGGGGGCCCCCCCCCCCCATCCAAGGGACCCCCCCCCCCCCCAAATCCCAGGGTTGCCCCCCCACCATGGGACCCTCACACCCCGCGGCCCCCCAAAACCCCCCGGGTTGCCCCCCCCCCCCCACTCCGGGGACCCCCGCAATCCCAGGCCCCCCCACCCCCCCCCCCCAAATCCCACGGCTGCCCCCCCAATTCCCAGGGCACCCCCCCCAGTCCCAGGGTGCCCCTCCTAAATCCCAGGGGACCCCCCCCCCTAAATCCCAGAGTTGCCCCCACCCGGGGGACCCCTTCACCCCAGGGGCCCCCCCAAAAACCCCAGGGACCCCCCCCCCAAATCCCAGGGTGTCCCCCCCCCCAAATCTCAGGGTTGCCTCCCCCATCCCACCCCCTCCCCCATGGGACCCCCTCACCCCCAGGGTCCCCCCCCAAACCCCCCATTGCCACCCCCCCCCCCAATTTCTGACCCCCCCCTCTCCCCCCTGCAGCCCCCCCCCTCTGCCTTCCTCCTCACTCCGGCCGCCCGGGCCCAGCTCCTCCGCCATCACCCCGGGGGGGGGGCCCTGGGGGGGCCCCCCCCCTTCCGCCACGGGGGACCCAGCCCCCCTCCACGCCACCCTCCTGGCGGGGGGGGGGCGATTTGGGGGGGGTCCCCCCCCCGCGTTTAGCCATTTTAGCCCAGCACCCCGCTTTGCCCCCCCCCCTTACGCCTCTTCTACCTCCTCTGCTTATTAGAGGGGGGGGGCCCTCAAAAAAAAAAGCGGGGGGCCCCCTCCCCCTCCCCCCCCCGCTTCGCCGCCGCCCTTTTCCCGGGGGGACGGGACCCCCCCCGAATTGTTTTTACCCCGTTTGGAGGCGGCTTTGGCTTTTTGCCCCCGATGCGGGGAGGGGGAGCCCCCCCCAAAACGGAGGGGGGGCCTTAAAAAAAGGGGGACCCCCCCCCCAAAACGGGGGGGGCCCCAGGGCTGGCTGCGGGGGTTGGTGGTTTCTCTGGGGGGGGGGCGGACCCCCCCCGTTTTGTTTTGCCGGGCGGTGGCCGCCTACCACCGCCGGTTTGGGGGGGACTTGGGGGGCGAGGTGGGGGGGGGCGCGGAGAGGTTGCTGGGGGGGGGTCACCCCGCCGCCCCCCCCCACGTGTTGGAGCTGGCGCGGGTGTTGGGGGGTCCGTTAGGGGGCGCCCTGCGGGGGCTGGTTTTCCGGGGTCCCCCTCCCCCCCCCGGCACCCCCCAACTTCGGGGGGTCCTCAAGGTGCTGACGGGCCCCCCCTCCTCCCCCCCCCGCCGCCGCGGGGACCCCCAGATTCGGGGCTACCTGCGGCGGGTGATGGCGGCCGAGGGGGGGGCGGGAGGGGGCTGGGGGGGGGGGCAGGGGGTGCTGAGCGCCGCCGCCCCCCTCCTCCCCTCCTGGGGGTCCCCCCCTTCTGCCCCCCCCGCCTTCGAACCCCCCTTTTGCCTTCGGCACCCCCCGTTTTTTGGGGGGGGGACCCGGACGTGGGCGACCGCCTGCGCCTCCACGCCGCCCTGGCCGCCGCTTTGGGCCCCCCCAAACTGGCCGCCGTTTTGGGGACCCCCCCCCCGCGGCTCCTCCTCTCCCCACACCCCCCCCAGAAGGGGTGGGGGCGGGGGCCGGCGAAGGCGGGGGGGCCCCCCCCCACCCTCCTCCTTGCCCCCGCCCCCCCCCTGCCGCCTGCTCTGCCTGCCCGCGACCCCCCCCCGCCTTTCCCTGCCCCCCCCGGGACCCCCCCCGGACCCCCAGGGGTGGGGGAGGGCGGTGGCCACCAAGGGGGGGCCGGTGGCCATCAGGCTGCGCCTGAGGGTGGAGCTGCTCGGGGGGGGAGCCCCCCCGCAGGAGAGACCCCCCCCGTGATGGCGGACCCCCCCCCCTCCTTCGGGGACCCCCCTCCCCCACGATTCTGGACCCCCTCCCCCCTCCTTATCGCTCCCTCCCCCCACCGCAGCCCCTCCCCCCCCCCTCCTGGCCCTCCAGCTGCGGGTGGGGGGCTGCCCCTCCCCCCCCCGCCGAGGGGCGCGGTGGGGGGGGGCTGGGGGGGGGGAGGGGCCGAGCTGACCCTCACCCTCCGCCCCCGCCGGCCCCCCCCCCCCCCCGCCCTCCCCGTCGCCGCCATCTTCACCCCGGGGCGGGGGGGGGGGGGGGGGAGGGAGGAGGAGGAGGAGGGTCCCTCCTCGCCCCCCTCCCCCCCCCTCCCCCTCCCCCTGGGGCTCCAGCTGCGCCCCCTCGCCCTGCCCCCCCCCCTGGGACCCCCCCCGCCGCCGCCGGGCTTTTGCCGCCATGTGGGGGGCGCTGGGGGGGGAAGGGGGGACCCCCCGAAACCCGCCTCGTCCTCAAAGCCGGGGGGGGCTCCCCTCCCCCCGCCCTCGCCCCCTTCCTGCTGGACGCCGGGGGGGGGGGGCGCGGGGGGGGGGCTGGGTGGCGGCGGCCGCCCTCCCCCCGCGGGGGGGTGGTGCTGGTGAGGGGGGGGCGGGGGGGGGGGCTGGGCCGAGGTGAGGGGGGGGCGCTGGGGGGGGGTGTTGGCCCTGGCCCGCCTGCTGCGGGGGGAGGGGGAGGCGTGACGGGGCGTGTCGCGACACGGCGGGGCGTGGCGGGGCGTGCAGGGCGTGGCGGGGCGTGTCGCGACACGACAGGGTGTGTCGGGGTGTGGCAGGGCGTGGCGGGACATGACGGGGTGTGTGACAGGGTGTGTCAGGGCGTGTCACGACACGGCGGGGCGTGGCGGGGCGTGGCAGGGCGTGGCGGGGGCGTTGTCGCGACACGACAGGGCGTGTCGGGGTGTGGCAGGGCGTGTCGGGACATGACGGGGCGTGACAGGGTGTGTCAGGGCGTGTCACGACACGACGGGGGCGTGTCGGGGTGTGGCAGGGTGTGTCGGGACATGACGGGGCGTGTCGGGGTGTGACAGGGCATGTCGGGACATGACGGGGCGTGTCGGGGTGTGACAGGGCATGACAAAGCGTGTCAGGGCATGACGGGACGTGACAGGGCACGTCGGGGCATGGCGGGGCATGACGGAGTGTGACATGGCATGATGGGGGCGTGTCGGGGCGTGTCGGGGCGTGACATGGCATGGCGGGGTGTGACGAGGCCTGTTGCGCGGTTGCCACGGCGTGTCCTGGCGTGTCGGGGCAGGACGTGGGCGCGACAAGGCGTGGCGGAGCGTGACAGAGCATGAAGAGGCGCGGCGCACGGCGAGGCGTGACGGGGCATGACGGCGTATGGCGAGGCATGATGGCGTATGATGGGGCATGACAGCGTATGACGGGGCATGACGGCGTATGGCGAGGCATGATGGCGTATGACGGGGCATGACGGCGTATGACGGGGCATGACGGTGTATGATGGGGCATGACAGCGTATGACGAAGCGTGACGGGGCGTGTCGGGCTGTCACGGGACGTGTCGTGAACACGGGAGAGCGCAGAGTCCGTGTCTGTCCGTCTGTCCGGCCCGGGGCGGGGGGCTGGGGGGGGGGGGACACATGGACATGGGGGTCTCAGGGGGACTCCATGGGGCTGGGGGGGGGGCCCTGTGGGGCTGGGGTTGGGGGCTGTTGGGGTCCCATGGAGGAATCTGTGGGGCTGGGGGGAGGAACGGGGGTGGCCATGGGGACTCCATGGGGCTGAGGGAGGGATATGGGGCAGGGGGGGTCCCTGTGGGGCTGGGGGAGGACGTGGGGGCCCATAGAGGAATCTGTGGGGCTGGAGGGGGGTAATGGGGGGGCCATGGGGGGCTTCCATGGGGGATGCGTGGGGATGGGGGGGGGGACATGGGGGCAATCTACAGGGATGGGGGTGCGTGGGGGGGGTTCCTGTGGGGCTGGGCAGGGGGCATGGGGGGGTCCCATGGGTAATCCATGGGTCAGGGGGGTCCCTGTGGGGCTGGGGGGAGCCATGGGGGTCCTATAGAGGGATCTGAGGGGGGCCCTGTGGGGATGGGGGGGGGAAAATGGGGCTCCATAGACAGATCTGTGGGGCTGGGGGGGGTGGACATGGGGGTCCCGAGGGGAATCTGTGGGGCTGGGGGGGGGAATATGGGAGGTCCTTGTGAGGCTGGGGGGGACGTGGGTGTCCCATAGAGGGATCTGTGGGGATGGAGGGGGGAAACGGAGGGTGGGGGGAGGCCTCCATGGCGCTGGGGACACACCCCGCCCAGAACTACAACTCCCATCATGCATCGCGCTCCCCGTCACGTTTAATTTCCGGCGCAGTGGCTCTCCCTCCACTTCCGGTTCCGGCGGCGCCGCCACCATGGCGGCAGGGACGCGGCTGCGGGTGGCTCCCGGCGCGGCCCGGCCCCGGCTGCCGGTCCAGCTCCTGCCCTGCCGGGTGGAGCGCGACGGGCCCGCGCCCGTGGCCGCCTTCCTGCGTGTCCAGCCCGGCCCCGGAGGCGGTGAGCGACCGAGGGGGATTCCGGGACCTCGGGTGTGGGGGTAGGGGGAGGCTCTGAGGGGCCGTGATGTGAGGAGGGGGTTCCTGGGGGGCTGGAAGGGGCCTGGGGGGCACCGGCGGGGCTGAGGAGGGAGCCCGTGGTGCTGGGGGGGGGGCGGCTGGGGGCTGTTGCGGGATGGGAGAGGGGGGAACCGGAGGAGCCCGTGTAGGGCTGACGGGGGGGTCTGTGAGGGTCTGGGGGGGCCAGGATGGGAGAGCGCGGACCCGGAGGGGGCCTCTCGTGGGGCTGGGGGAGCAGGAGTTGGGGGTGTCTATGAGGCTGAGGGGGGTGTGTGGGGGAGGCTGCTGTGGGGCTCGGGTTGTGGGGTGGGGGATTGTGGGGCACTCTATGGGGCTGGGTGAGCGGGGCTGTTTGGGGGGGGGGCGCCATATGGGGCCGCTATGGGGCAGGTTTGGGAGCACTGAGTTCCCCCTTCTGGTCCCCCTGGCGTCCCCCCCCCCCCCCCCCGCCCAGAGCTGTGGGCCTCCTTCCGGGGGCGGCGCATGGCGGGCCGGGAGCTGCCGCTGCCCCACGGCTACCAGGGGTTGCTGCTGCGGGAGGAGGAGCAACCCCCCTCTGGTAACGAGGGAGACCCCCAGGTGAGGCTGCCCCACATGTGAAGGGCAGAGCCCCCCCCCTCCCCCGTGGTGTAGAGCCCCCCGTGCTGCTCCCCACATCCCTTTTTATGGGGCAGCTTGTGCCCCCCCCCCCTTGCCCTACGCTGATCTCAGACCTTTGTCCCCCAGGACCGGTGGGTGACGGTGACAGGGACCTTCGATGCCATCACAGACTGGGGCGCTGATGCTGTTCCCCCCCCGGCGGGGGGCTGGCCCTGGCGCTGCAGTGGGGGCCCATCGCCCACGCGGTGAGTCCCGGGCACCAGGGGCTGCACTTGGGGGGCCAGGATGCCTGGGTCCTTGGGTTGGGGGTGTGGGGGGGGGTCCAGGGTCTGCACCTGGGTGGCCTGGATGCTGTGGCCCACGCTTATGGGGCCTGGATGGCTGGGACCGTGGGTGGAGGGGTGTGGGGGGGGTCCAGGGTCTGCACCTGGGGGGCCTGGATGGCTGGGACCGTGGGTGGTTGGGGCCTGGGATGTCCCCATGTGTGCACTTGGGGGGCCTGGATATCTGGGTCCACGCTTGGGGGGCTCAAACGGCTGGCTCTATGGTGGGAGGAGGGCAGGGGAGGTCCCTGGGCCCACACTTACGGGGCCCGAACGCCTGGGTCTGCCCCCCCTTCACCCTCTTCTCTCCCCCCAGATCCACGCCCCCGTCTCCGAGACTGAGGACAGCGGGGAGGAGGCGGAGCCCTGACAAGCCCCGCCCACACGCGAAGCCCCTCCCAGGGGGCGGAGCATCTTTAAACCCCGCCCCCACCACCCCCCCCTCAATAAAGGAGCCAGAGCCGAGACCCAGGTGACGATGTTTAATTACCGGCTGGGGGGGGTGGGTGGGTGGGGTGGGGATGAGGGGGCGTGGCCTGAGTGGGTGTGGCCCGGGGGGGCGTGGCCTCACCACTTGCCCCGTTTGCTCCAGTCCTTGGGGGTGAAGTGCAGGCACTTGGCGTCGATGCGCAGCACTCGCTTCAGCATCGCCCGCTCGTGGCCCTCCACGATGTCCTCCGACAGCGTCAGGATGTACTGGCCCTGCAGGGGGGCACCCAGGCGTCCGGGGAGGGGACCCCGACATCCACGAGGGGACCCAGGTGCCCAGGAAGGGGAACCCCGGCTTCCACGAGGGGACCCAGGCGTGCGGGACAGGGACCCTGCCCTCCAGGAGGCCCCCCACCTTGATGCCCCCGAGGGTTGCGGTGCTCCAAAGGGGAGTTGAGGTCTCCCCCAGCCTTTTGGGGGACCCACGTCATCCCCTGTCCCCTTCTCCCAACCCAGGGGGACCCCGGTGTCCGAGAGAGGGGACCCTGATGTCCAGGAGGGGGACCTAGGTGGTCCCCCACCATGATGCCCCCGAGGGTTGTGGTGCTCCAACGGGGAGTTGGGGTCTCCCCAAGGCTTTTGGGGCACCTGGGTGGTCCCCTACCCCCGTCCCACATCCCAGGGGGACCCCAGCATCTGGGAGGGGCACCCAGGTGTCAGGGAGAGGGACCCTGGTGTCCAGGAGGGGGACCCAGGCATCTGGGTGCGCCCCCACTGTGATGCCACTGAGGGTTGTGGTGCTCCGAAGGGGAGCTGGGGTCTCCCCAAGGCTTTTAGGGGGACACAGGCGTGCTGGTGGCCCCCCCCTCCCCCAGCCCAGGGGTACCCTGGCATCCACAAGGGGACCCAGGCATCCGGCTGGCCCCCCCACCACGATGCACCCATGGGTTGTGACGCTCCAAATGGGAGTTGGGGTCTCCCTGAGGCTTTTTGGGGGACCCAGGCATGGTGGTGGCCCCCCCTCCCCCACACGCGGAACCCAGGCGTGCCCTTGTCCCCCCTCCCCCATCCCAGGAGGACCCAGGCCTCCGGGTGCGCCCCCCCCCCCCCCCGCCATGATGCCCCCGAGGGTTGTGGTGCTCCGAAGTGGACTTGGGCTCTCCACAAGCGTTTTGGGGGGGGCCCAGGCTTGGTGGTGGTGGCGGCCCCCCCCTCGCCCAACCCGGGAGAGCTAGGTGTGCCCCTGCCCCCCATCCCTCCCCCCGACCCCAGGGGGACCCCGATGGCGGGGGGGGGGGACCCCGGCGGCGGGGCGCACCTTGTAGTAGTTGATGAGGTTGAGGTACTGGAGGGTGGAGATGACGTCCTCCTTCTTGATGCTGGTGATCTCGCTGATCTCACTGGGGATGATGGGGGGGGGGATTTGGGGGGGGCTGTGGGGGGGGGGGGAGGCACCCCAAGACCCTCCTCATTCCCCCCCACCCCCTTCCGTTCCCATCCGGGTCCCCCCGAGGCCCCCCCCAAACGCAAAGGAACCCCTAAAGGCTTTGGGAAGGGGGCGTGGCCTAGGAGATATGGGGCGGGGCTTAAGGGGGTGGGCGGGGCTTGGGGGTGGGTGGGGGCTTAAGGGTTCCAACCCTGTCCCTGGCTGGTGGGGGCGGGGCTTGTCCAGAGGGGGCGTGGCCTGAGAGAAGGTGGGTGGGTGTGTCCTGGGAAGTGGGCGTGGCTTCGGTCGGGAATAAACAAGGGGCGGAGCCTAAATAAATGGGGCGGGGCTTAAAGGGGCTTGAATGGCCTGGGGTGGGGCTTAGAGGGGGCGTGTCCTCGGGAGGGGGCGGGGCCAGGAGGAGCAGCCAGTTCCCCAGTTGCTGGGGGGGGGGGGGTGTGGCCTTGGGGAAAAGGGAGGGGGCGGGGCTTTGGATAAAGGGGGCGGGGCTTCGAGGGGAGGGCGGGGCTCACTTGATGGTGATCTGGGGCCGCTCCCCGCCCTCGGCCTTCAGCCCCATGAGGATCTCCAGGATGGTCTGGGACCAGTAGCTGCGGTACGAGAGGAGCCCCAGGTCCGACAGCGGCTTCTCGGGGGTCCCCGTCTTCCCCTCCACCTTGGAGAGCTCGTAGCCTGCGTGGGGGGGGTGGGGGGGGTGGCATGTGTGGGGCTGGACGGGGGCCACCCCACCCTGCCCCTCCCCTCCCCGCCCACCCCACCGAGGGGGTTTGGGGTTGCCCCCTCACCCCCAGGAGGCTCTGCAGGGTCTCGGGGGGCAGTTTGGGGGTCTCCCAGGGGGGGGTTTGCTCCCTCTCAAGAAGGATTTGGGGGTCCACTGTTAAATTTTGGGGTGTCCTGGGGGAGCTGGCCCCCTGAGAGGGATTTTGGGGTCGTGTCCCCCACCCCCCCACCCCCCGCCCACAGCGGGGTTTGCCCCACAGAAGGGGTTTGAGGTGGCTCCCCGCCTCCAGAAGGGTCTGCAGGGGCCCTGGGGGACATTTTGGGGTTTCCCAGAGCATTTGGCCACCTGCCTGGGAGAGACTTGGGGGTCCCCTGGTTATTTTGGGGTGTCTCGAGAGGGTCTGGTTCCCTGACAGGGTTTTTGGGGTCTCCCTGGGGTTTCCCTCCCCTCCCCAAACGGGGTTTGGGGTTGCCCCCCACCCCCAGGAGGCTCTGCAGGGTCCCCAGGGGGCATTTTGGGGTCTCCTCGGGGGTTTTGACACCCCCTGGGAGGGTTTTGGGGGTTCCCCAGTGTATTTTGGGGTGTCCCAGGGGGTGTTGGCCTCCTGAGAGGCTTTCTGGGGTCCCCCCCGGGGGTTTTGGGGTCCCTTGGTGCATTTTTGGGGTACCCCAAGGAGGTGTTGACCTCCTGGGAAGCTTTTCAGGGGATTTTGGGGTCCCTCGAAGTAATTTTGGGGCTTCTGAGTGGGCGTTGCCTCCTCCCCCAAGGGCTTTCAGGACATTTAAAGGCAATTTTGGGGTCCCCAGGGGGATTATTTCCACAGCCCACCCCCCCCAGCTTTATCAGAGGAGTTTCAAGCGTCTCAATGGATGTTTGGGGAGGGAACAGCTGCCTTGGCGAGGGCTTGGGGGGGGGGGGTGTGTCACTGGGGGTTTTGGGGTGTCCCCAGGGATTTGGGGGTGTCCCTGGGGGGGGGTGGGGGGGTGGAAATGCGGGGGGGTCGCTCACTGAACTCGATGAGCAGTTTGCCGTAGCCCCGACGCTGGTAGGGGGGGAGCGTGAGGATACAGGCCACGTTGTAATCCTCCGTCGACTCCTTCTCCTGCAATCGCCCCCCCCCGCAAAATCAGCTGGGACCCCAAAACCCCCCAGGGGCACCCCCAATTTTCCCTCCCCGCCCAGGGGACCCCCCCCCTCCAACCCCTTCCCAGGGACTCCCCGGTTTCCCCCCGAACTCCCCCACTACTGTTCCCCCCCAGGGACCCCCCAAAACTCCCTGGGACCTGCCCCCTGCCAAATCCCCAGGCACCCCCAAAAGCCCCCCCCCCAAGACCTCACCCTTGTGGGGGTCTCCCAAAAACCTGCTGAGCACCCTAAAATCCCAGGCACTTCCCACCTTCCCTTCCCCACCCCTCAAACCCCTCTGGGGACCCCCCCCAGATTCCTCCTGTCCCTCAGGGACTCCCAGAATTTTTCCCCACCCCCCGAAAGCCCCCCCCAGGACCCTTCCCTACCCTTTTACCCCCCCCCTCCCTTACCCCAGGCCCTGCCCCCCCCGACCCGTCCCCAGCCCCCCAAGCTCCCTACGACCCTTCCTCCCCCAGGGCTCCCCCACATCCCCTCCAGCTCCCCCAAACCCCCTCAAAGCCCCCTTTTAACCCCCCCCCACGCCCCCCCAGGCCCTTCCCCCCCCCGACCTTGGAGAAGTAGCCGACGATGTGGAAGCCCTTGCAGTCGTACTCCGTCATGACGTAGAAGAGAAAAGGGTCGGTGTCGTAATACAACGTCTTGTGGTCCAGGAAACACTTGGCCAAGAGGCAAAGGTTCTGGGAATAACTCTGGGGGGGGGGGGGGGGGGGGTGTCAGTATTTAGGGGAACCCCCCCAGGACTCCTCTGCCCCCTAGGACACCCCCTCCCCCCCAGTCCCACTTTACCTTGTTCTTGCGGCCATCGATCTCAAAGAAGGAGATGGTGCCTTTGCGATAGATCTCGTTGCCCGGGGGGTGTCGCAGGTCGCATTTGGTCTTGGGGGGGGGGGGGGGACGGGACAAATAAAAAAGGGGGGGGGGGGTGAGGGGTGAATTGGATCCCTGGGAGGGGTAAATTGTGTGTGTGGGGTTGTCTGAGGGGGGGTTAAATCTGCCCTGGGGGGGGGGGGGGTCAGTGTTACCCCGGTGGGGGCGGATCAACCGCTTGGGGGTTCAGTGTTATGCTGGGGGTCCCTGAGCTTCCCTGGGGGGGCTCCCCAATGTGCCTTGGGGGGGGGTTGGTGTTACCCCAAGGGGTTTAGCAGCCCCCCCCCCTGCCAAGCCACCCCAGAGGGGGCATGTGCACCCCATGGAGGGTAGATCCACCCCAAGGGGGGTCCCCAATCCCCCCCGGGGGGGTCCCCAATCCACCCTGAGGGGGCTCAGGTCTGCCCTGGGGGGTTCAGTGTTACCCCAAGGGGTTCAGTGCCCCCCCCAAACCACCCCAAAGAGGAGAGATCCACCCCACGGAGGGCAGATCCACCCCAAGGAGAGTCCCAAGTCCCTTTGGGGGGGGTCCCCAATCGCACCGGGGGGGCCCCCAATCTGCCTTGGGGGGTTCAGTGTTACTACAAGGGGTTCAGTGCCCCCCCAAACCACCCCACGGAGGGCAGATCCACCCCAAGGAGAGTCCCCAGTCCCTTTGGGGGGGTCACCAATCCCCCCAGGGGGGTCCCCAATCCATCCTGAGGGGGCTCAGGTCTGCCCTGGGGGGTTCAGTGTTACCCCAAAGGGTTCAGTGCCCCCCCCAAACCACCCCAAAGAGGAGAGATCCACCCCACAGAGGGCAGATCCACCCCAAGGAGGGTCCCCAATTGCCCCGGGGGGGTCCCCAATCCGCCTTGGGGGGTTCAGTGTTACCCCAAGGGGTTCAGTGCCCCCCCAAACCACCCCACGGAGGGCAGATCCACCCCAAGGAGAGTCCTCAGTCCCTTTGGGGGGGTCCCCAGTCCCCCCGGGGGGGTCCTTAATGGTCGGGGGGGGGTCCCAAGGGTGGCGGGGGGGTCCCTACCAGGTGTCGCTGGAGGCAGCGCAGGCTGTGGCCGTACTTGAGGCAGAACTCGCAGAGGTAGAGGACGGGCAGCGCCGTCAGCTCCTGGGGGTAGGGGGAGAAGTACCAGGGCTTGAGGCGGTGCCGCCCCAGCTCGATGCACTCGATGTTCTTCATGCGGGTGACGATGTCGTCGTGGCTGCGGTCCGACACCAGGCTGCCCGTCATCCGCGGCGCCGAGGGGGCTCCGTCCGACGAGTCTTGGGAGTCCTGGGTCGGGGGAGGAGGGGGTGGAAATCGGGGTTACCCCCGTCCCTGAGACCTTCCTGCCCACCTGAGCCGCGCTTCTGCCTCAGTTTCCCCGCTTTAAGGTTGGTTTCGTTCCCTTCTCTTCCTCTGGGTCCCCTCTCCTGCCTCAGTTTCCCCATTTCCAGGCTCCTTTTCCCCATTCCTGCCCCAGTTTCCCCAGTTTAAGGTGAGTTTTTCTCCTTTCTCGGCCCCGTTTCCTCTCTCCTGCCCCAGTTTCCCCATTTCCAGAGTGTTTCTGCTCTCCCCTGCCCCAGTTGCCCCAGTTTAAAGGTGGGTTTCCTGTTTTTTCTGGCCTCGTCTCCCCTCTCCTGCCCCAGTTTCCCCAGTTTAAGGCTGTTTCTCCCCTTTCCTGCCCCAGTTTCCCCAGTTTAAGGTTGGTTTCCTTCCTTTTCCTTTCTCTGGTTCCCCTCTCCTGCTCCAGTTTCCCCATTTCCAGGGTGTTTCTCCTCTCTCCCGCCCCAGTTTCCCCGGTTTAAGGTTGGTTTTCATCCTTTTTCTGGTGCCATTTCCCCTCTCCTGCCCCAGTCCCCCCAGTTTAAGGCTGTTTCTCCCCTTTCCTGCCCCAGTCCCCCCAGTTTAAGGCTGTTTCTCCCCTTCCCTGCCCCAGTTTCCCCAGTTTGAGGCTGTTTCTCCCCTTTCCTGCCCCAGTTTCCCCAGTTTAAGGCTGTTTCTCCCCTCTCCTGCCCCAGTCCCCCCAGTTTAAGGCTGTTTCTCGCCTTCCCTGCCCCAGTTTCCCCAGTTTAAGGCTGTTTCTCGCCTTCCCTGCCCCAGTTTCCCCAGTTTAAGGCTGTTTCTCCCCTTTCCTGCCCCAGTTTCCCCAGTTTAAGGTTGGTTTCCTTCCTTTTCCTTTCTCTGGTTCCCCTCTCCTGCTCCAGTTTCCCCATTTCCAGGGTGTTTCTCCTCTCTCCCGCCCCAGTTTCCCCGGTTTAAGGTTGGTTTTCATCCTTTTTCTGGTGCCATTTCCCCTCTCCTGCCCCAGTCCCCCCAGTTTAAGGCTGTTTCTCCCCTTTCCTGCCCCAGTTTCCCCAGTTTAAGGCTGTTTCTCCCCTTTCCTGCCCGTTTCCCCAGTTTGAGACTGTTTCTCCCCTTTCCTGCCCCAGTTTCCCCAGTTTAAGGCTGTTTCTCCCCTCTCCTGCCCCAGTCCCCCCAGTTTAAGGCTGTTTCTCCCCTTTCCTGCCCCAGTTGCCCCAGTTTAAGGTTGGTTTCCTTCCCTTTCCTTTCTCTGGTTCCCCTCTCCTGCTCCAGTTTCCCCATTTCCAGGGTGTTTCTCCTCTCTCCCGCCCCAGTTTCCCCGGTTTAAGGTTGGTTTTCATCCTTTTTCTGGTGCCACTTTCCCTCTCCTGCCCCAGTTCCCCCAGTTTAAGGCTGTTTCTCCCCTTTCCCGCCCAAGTTTCCCCACTTTAAGGTAGGTGAAGTTTTTTTCCTGGCCCCGTTTCCCCTCTCCTGCCTCAGTTTCCCCGTTTCCAGGGTGTTTCTCCTCTCTCCGCCCCAGTTTAAGGTAAGTTTCCTCCTTTCTCTGGTCTCGTTTCTCCTTTCCTGCCCCAGTTTCCCCAGTTTAATGTTGGTTTCCCTCCTTTTTCTTCTCATTTCCTCTTTCCTGCCTCAGTTTCCCCATTCCCAGGGTGTTTCTCCTCTCTCCCGCCCCAGTTTCCCCAGTTTAAAGGTGGGTCTCCTCCTGTTTCTGCCCTTCTTTTCCCCTCTCCTGCCTCAGTTTCCCTATTTCCAGGCTCTTTTTCCCCCCTCTCCTGCCTCAGTTTCCCCGTTTCCAGGCTGTTTCTCCCCCCGTCCCCCACCCTCTTTGCCCCCGGCCCATGGGAGCTGGGCAGCCCCATCCCCCCAGTGTCCCCCCCTGCCTCCATGTCCGCCCCCCCGTGTCCCCCCCACCTCGTCGGTGCCCAGACAGGCCGATTTCCTCTTGCGTCCCGGCTGGGCGGCCACTGCCCGGCGAGCGGAGCCGTTCTGCAACGAGGGGGGGTCAGCAACGTCCCCGCCACCCCCCCCACCCCCCAGGGCCTGGGGACCCCCCCAGTGGCCCTAAGACCCCCCCACCTCCCAGAGGGGCCAGAGAACCCCCCCAGGGCTTGGGGAGCCCCTGCCAGGGACGGCCCCCCCTGCCCCCGGGTTTGGGGACCCTCCCAAGGGATGGGAGCCCCTCCCCAGGAGTCAGGGGACCCCCCCCAGGGTTTGGAGACACCCCAAAGTACTGGGGACAACCCCCCCCCAGCAGTCAGCCCCCCCGCCAAGGCACAGGCAACCCCCCGAGGGAGTGTGTTCGGGGGCTACTGGGAGGGCTGGGGGGGGTTACTGGGAAGGGGGGGTTGCTGGGAGGGGTTACTGGGAGGGCTGGGGGGGGCTACTGGGAAGGGGGGGTTACTGGGAGGGCTGGGAGGGTTACTGGGAGGGGTTACTGGGAGGGCTGGGGGGGGTTACTGGGAGGGGGGGGTTACTGGGAGGGGTTACTGGGAGGGCTGGGGGGGGGCTACTGGGAAGGGGACCGTTGCTGGGAGGGGTTACTGGGAGGACTGGGGTGGGTTATGGGGAAGGGGGGGTTACTGGGAGGACTGGGGGGGGTTATTGGGAAGGGGGGGGGGTACTGGGAAGGGGGAGGGGGTGCTCCTAAGGGGCACTTGTGTTAATAAGCGGTTACTGAGCAATTAGTGTTTGGTTACTGGTGTTACTGGTTAGTTACTGGTGTTACTGGTTGGGTACTGGTTAGTTACTGCTGCTTCCAGTTAGTGAGTCGTTGGTTACTGGTTGTTTACTGGTGTTACTGGGTGTTTTATCGTTTTTCCCGAGAGGCTACTGGTTTTACGGGGCAGTACTGGGGAACGATTGGTGTGACTGGGATTGTCCCAGTTGCTACTGGTGCGAACGCGAGGTCGCCACCGGCCGCGTACTGGTGTTACTGGGAAGCCCCGCGCTCACCTGGGGGAAGACGGAGGCCTGCGAGGTCTCGGTGGCGGCGGGGACGGGGGTGGCGGGTGACACCACCTCCACCTTCCGCTTCTGCAAGGACACCAGTCGGTCCCTCCCAGTCCCTCCCAGTAAGGCCCAGCCCTGCTGCTGGGAGGGCAACTGGGAGCAGGAAGAGGCTCTGTTGCCCCTCCTCAGTGCTCCCAGTACCACCCCAGTGCTCCCAGTATCACCCCGGCAGCCCCCCCCCCGGTGCTCCCGGTAGCCCCTGGGTGTCCCCAGTATCACCCCAGTGCTCCCAGTATCACCCCAGCAGCACCCCCCCGGTGCTCCCGGTAGCCCCTGGGTGTCCCCAGTATCACCCCAGTGCTCCCAGTATCACCCCAGCAGCCCCCCCCCCGGTGCTCCCGGTAGCCCCTGGGTGTCCCCAGTATCATCCCAGTGCTCCCAGTAGCCCCTAGAGGTCCCCAGTATCATCCCAGTGCTCCCAGTATCACCCCAGCAGCCCCCCCCGGTGCTCCTGGTAGCCCCTGGGTGTCCCCAGTATCACCCCAGTGCTCCCAGTATCACCCCAGCAGCCCCCCGGTGCTCCTGGTAGCCCCTGGGTGTCCCCAGCAGCCCCCCCAGTGCTCCCAGTATCACCCCAGCAGCCCCCCCAGTGCTCCCAGTATCGCCCCAGTAGTCCCTAGAGGTCCCAGCAGCCCCCCCACACACCCCCAGTGCTCCCAGTATGGCCCCAGCACAGCCACGGGGATGGGGACACCTGGCCGGGGAATGGGGGGAGCGGGGGCCGTGGGGACAGTGATGGGGACACTGGGGTGCTGGGGAGGGACACGGTGGGGGGGGGACCATGGGGACAGAGACCTAAGGGGGATGGGGACAGACCCAGGGACCAAGTGGGGACGGGGACAGCAGAGGGGACCGGGACGGGCACAATGATGGGGACCCTTTGGGGACGGGGACAGGGACAGGGACCCACTGGGGACAAAACCAGGCACCCGCTGGGGACAGGGACGGTGACGGGGACCCGTTGGGGACAGGGACGGTGATGGGGACCCCTTGGGGACAGGGACCATTTGGGGACACGGATGGGGACCAGTTGGGGGACAGGGACCTGTTGGGGACAAAACCAGACACCCGCTGGGGACAGGGACGGTGATGGGAACCCTTTAGGGTCGGGGACAGTGACCCGTTGGGGACAAGAACCCCTTGGGGACAAAACCAGGGACCTGTCAGGGACAGGGACAATGGCAGGGACCCTTTGGGGACAGGGATGGGGACCCATTAGGGACAAAACCAGACACCCGCTGGGGACAGAGATGGTGATGGGGACCCGTTGGGGACAGGGACCCACCGGGGACAAGAACCCCTTGGGGACAAAACCAGGGGACCCGTTGGGGACAGGGACCCTTTGGGGACAGGGATGGGGACCCATGGGGGACAAAACCAGATACCACTGGGGACAGAGATGGCGATGGGGACCCATTGGGGACAGGGACAGTGACCCATTGGGGACAAGAACCCCTTGGGGACAAAACCAGGGACCTGTTGGGGACAAGTTCAGTGACAAGGACCCACTGGGGACAAAACCAGGCACCCACTGGGGACAGGGACCCGTTGGGGACAGGGACGGGGACCCGCTGGGGACAGGGACCTGTTGGGGACAAAACCAGGCACCCATTGGGGACAGGGACAGTGATGGGGACCCGTTGGGGACAGGGACGGGGACGGTGATGGGGACCGTTTGGGGACAGGGACCGTTTGGGGACAGGGATGGTGACCCATGGGGGACAAAACCAGACACCACTGGGGACAGAGATGGTGATGGGGACCCATTGGGGACAGGGACAGTGACCCACTGGGGACAGGGGCGGGGACCCACTGGGGACAAGAACCCCTTGGGGACAAAACCAGGGACCTGTTGGGGACAAGTTCAGTGACAAGGACCCGCTGGCGACAGGGACCCGCTGGGGACAGGGACCTGTTGGGGACAGGGACGGTGACGGGGACCCGTTGGGGGACAGCGATGGTGACAAAGCCCCTCCAGAACCAGGGGCTGCCATGACGGGGGGGGGGGATGGGACCGGGGGCGGGGGAAGGGGGGGCCACCACGGGACCTGTCAGGGGACGCCCTGGGGACAGGTGGGGACCCTGGGGGTTACCGTGGGGCGCTGGCCGCCGGGCGGGGGGGCCGGGGGGGGCTCGGCCTCGCTCTCCTTGGGCAGGTGAAAGCGAAGGGTGATCTGAACCGGCACCGGCACCGTCCCTGTCCCCGGCCCCGGTGGCCCCGGTGGCCCCGGCAAGCTCTTCCCGCTGGCGGGGGCCGCCGGCAGCGCCAGGTCCAGGCTCTTCCTCTGCGCCGGGAGGAAGAGGAGGCGTTTAGGGGGACGTGGGGGGACGCGGGGACGAAGCCACCGCGTGGCTTTGGGGACAAACCCAAGGGCGGTGGCCCCCCCCGAGCCGGGAATCCCCTCCCCACCCCCGCCCCTGCCGCTTTGTCCCCGGTGGATCCCCGGTGTCCCTTCCCTGGGTGGCAGGGATGTCCCCAAGGTCCCCTAAGGGGGGGTTGGGGATGTCCCCGAGGTCCCATAAGGGTCCCCAAGGTCCCACAGAGGGGTGGGGGATGTCCCCAAGGGTGTGGGGTGGCCCCCGGGGGGGGTGGTGGTGGTGGGGGGGGTGTCTGGGGATGTCCCTTGGGTCTGGGTGTCACCACCACCCCCTCCCAGGGGTGTCCCCAGGGTTGGGGGTGACATGGGGGTGGCCCTTGACTCTGGGTGTCCCCAACAGCTCCTGGTGTCCCCACGGGACCCGGGAATGTCCCCCCCGCCACGGGGGGAGGCTGGGCGTCCCCACTCCCCCCCCGAGGGAGTCTGGGGGACGTCCCTCGGCTCCGAGTCTGTCCCCAATGGCTCCGGGTGTCCCCTCCTGGCTCCAGGGCTGTCCCCTGGCCATCGCGTCCCCACGGGGCCGTCCCCTGTCCCTGGTGTGTGTCCCCAGGGCTGGCTCCTGTCCCCACGCTGTCCCTCGTCCCTGATGCGTCGTGTCCCCCCCCCCCCGCGCTGTCCCATCCCTGGTGTCCCTCTGGGATTGTCTCCCGTCCCTGGCGTACCCTCCCCAAGGCTGTCCCTTGTCCTTACGCTGTCCCCTGTCCCTGGGGTGTCTCCCTAGGGCTGTCCCCACTGTCCCCACACGGCTGTCCCCTGTCCTCACGCTGTCCCTCGTCCCGAGTATTTGCCTCCCTGGGGCTGTTCCCGGTCACTGCTGTGTGTCCCCAGGACTGTCCCCGTGCTGTCCCTGGTGTCCCCCCAAGGCTGTCCCCTGCCGCCACACTTCCCTGTCCTACTGCGTGTCCCCAAGGCTGTCCCCTGACCCCGCTGTCCCCCCTGTGCTGTCCCCTACCCCTCGCTGTCCCCTGTGCTTAGTGTCCCCCTGTGACAGTGCACAGTCCCCACGCTGTCCCTTATCCCTCGTACGTGTCCCCAGTGCTGTCCCTGGTGTCCCCCCCACGGCTGTCCCCATAGCTCCCCACGGCTGTCCCCATGCTGCCTCTGGTGTCCCCCCACATCTGTCCCCTGTCCCTGGTGTCCCCTACAGCCCCCCCCCCAGCTGTCCCCTGTCCCCACGCTGTCCCTGGTGTCCCCTCAAGTCCGTCCCCTGTCCCTGGTGTCCCCCAGGGCCACTTTCTGTCCCCATCTCCCCTCCATCTCTCGCCCCAAACTACAACACCCCTCCCCAGATCGCCCCCCGCCCCGGCCCCCTCTCCCCGGGACCTGTCCCTCCGCCATGTCCCCAAGCCGCCCCCGATGTCCCCAAGCTGTCCCCTCACCGGGTCACGCTCAGGGGAGCCGGGCCGGGAGCCGGGCAGCCCGTTCTTGGTGGGCGTCTTGGCCTCCTTCCGCGGCACCTGCACCCGCTTCAGGTCCAGCCGGTCGTGGGTCACCCATTCGTCCAGCCGCTTGTTGACTGGGGACACCGGGGAGGGGGCACAGGGTGACGATGGCACCCCCATGTCCCCCCATAGCTCCTTCCTGGGTCCGCCCCCCCCCCCCCCATAGCCCTTCTGCATCCCCTCTGTGTCCTACTGCAGCCCCTCCACGTCCCCACCCTGCTCTGGGGACACTGGGAGGGACACATGGGGGTGACAGGAGGTTGCTGGCACCTCTAGGACCCCCCCCCCCCCATGTCCCCTTCGTGTCCCCCCATAGCCCCTCCGTGTCCCCGCCCCACTCTTGGGGACACCAAGGGACACACATACGAGGTGACAGGGGGGGAACGGTCACCGCTAGAACACCCCCATGTCCCCTTTGTGTCCCCACCCCACTCCTGGGGACACCAAGGAACATTGAGGGGGTCACATGGGGTGACAGGATGGGAACTGTCACCCCCAGAACCCCCCCCGTCCCCTCCATGTCCCTCCCACAGCCCCTGGATGTCCCTTCTGCGTCCCCTTGTAGCCCCTCCACGTCCCCACCCCACTCCTGGGGACACTGGGGGGGACAGCGGGTGACAGAGGGGAGGCACTGGCGTCCCCAAGCCCCCTCTTTGTCATCCGTCCCCCCCCCCAGCCCCTCCATGTCCCTCTGCAGCCTCTCTGTGACCCTGCCCTGCTCTTGGGGACACTGGGGGGGTGTCAGTGGCACCCCCCAGTCCCCCATAACCCTGCCACGTCCCCTCCGTGTCCGCCCTGAAGCCCCTCCATGACCTTGTCCCACGTGGGGGGGGGACACTCAGGGTGACGGCAGTGGGGGTGCTGGCAGCCCCCAGCCTCCCCATAACACCTCTATAGCCCCCCCCCATGTCCCCTCTGTGTCCCCCCCCCATAGCCCCCTGCCCCTGAGGACACTAAGTGGGGGGGCACAGGGTGACAAAAGGGGTGGTGCCACCCTCAGGGCCATACCCCCCCCCCCCCCATAGTCCCTCCGTGTCCCCACCCCACCCTTGGGAACACTGTGGGGGGGACACACAGAGGGCGATGGGGGGGGGTGTGTGCTGACACCCCATGCCGCCCCCCGTAGCCCCTCTGTGTCACCCTGCAGCCGCTCTGTGTCCCCACCCTGCCCTTGGGGACACAAGGGGGGAGGGGGGGTGTGCCCCCTCCGTCCCCGTGTCCTCCCCCCCGTGTGTGTCCCCCCCGTGTCCCCGTCCCCCCCCCACTCACAGTCGATGTAGTGGACGTAAAACAGCTTTCTCCCGCTGATGTCCTTCACGCTCAGGATCTCGGCCAGCGCTGGGGCCGGGGAGGGGGTGTCACCACCCCCCTTTTGGGGACAATCCCCCCCCTCCCCCCCCGGGGACACCCAAAACCCCCTTGGGAACCCCCCCCGACACCCCCCCTCCCCAGCCTGGGCTGTGCCCCAAACCCCCCTCTTGCCCCCCAGAATGTCCCCCACCCCCAAACGTCCCCAAACAGCCCTGGGGACCCGGCGGTTCCCCCCCCCGGCCCTCCCCAAAACCCCCTGATCCCCCCTGCCCCAGGCCCCGCCCATCCCCTGCAGACCACGCCCCCTCTCCAAAGCCCCGCCCCTCTCCAAAGCCCCGCCCCTCCTCACCGATCCCCCCCCCCTCCCCTCCTTCCCTCTCCAGGCCCCGCCCCTCCCTCTCCACCCGGGCCCCGCCCCTTCTCCCAGGCCCCGCCCCTTCTCCCAGCCACTCAGGCCCTGCCATCGTCTCACAAGCCCCGCCTCCTCCCTTCGCGCCACCCCGCCCCTCCGCGCAAGCCACGCCCCCTTCCCCCGCCCCTCCGTCCAGCCCCCGCCCCCTCCAAGCCCCGCCCCCCGCTCACGCCACTCATCCTCGTTGTCCTGGTTACGGCGCAGGACGGGCAGGCGGCAGCCCTCGGACACCTCCCCCTGCCGGGTCGGTGGGGGGGGAAGGGGGGCAGCGTCAGCCCAGGAGGGTCCGGGGAGACCCGAGGGATCCCCCCGGCCCGGGGAGGGTCCCCGTTTGCCCCCTCCCCGCCCCCCAACTCACCACCTCCGCCATTCTCCCGGCCTCCGCTTCCGGGCCGCCGGACCCACTTCCGGCATTTGGCCCCCGCCCCTTCCTGCTCCTCCGGGGGAAGCGAGGGGAGGCCACGCCCCCTTTCTCCCCGCCCCCCCCC
>NW_026529985.1:2500-5000 GCF_028500815.1 Rissa tridactyla
TTCGAAGTGTCGATGATCAATGTGTCCTGCAATTCACATTAATTCTCGCAGCTAGCTGCGTTCTTCATCGACGCACGAGCCGAGTGATCCACCGCTAAGAGTTGTCTCGTCTTTCGGCACCGCCCCGCGCGCGCGGGAGGGCCGGGAACGCTCGCCAGGAGCGGCCCCTCTCGGAGGACGGCCCAACCGCCTGCCCCGCCGGCCGGCCCCCCCTTCCTCCCCTCGCATCCCCGCGCGGGGCGGGAGGGGAAAGAACGGCGGAGCGCGGCGCGACGGGGGCGAGACGGAGGGGCCTCGCCTCGACTGACCGTACGAGCACGCCCAAGGAGGGCCAGAAAGGAAGGAAGGAAACGCCCCGAGAGGCGACGAGGGCCTGGGAGCCCGCGCTCCCCACCGGCCGAAGGCGACGGCAAGCGCCTCGCTCGCTTCGGGGGCGGCCCAGGCGCCCGGGCTCGGTCCGGCCTCCGCACGGAGGCGGCGGCGCGCCCGGCCGCTCCGCCTGTCCGCCTCGAGCGGGCGGCGCGGGGGGCCCCGACGGCTACCCCGCGCGCGCGCCTCCGCGCGCGCCGCTCCGCCGCGCCACGGGCAGCCTAACTCCTCCCCGGGGTCCCGTCCCGACGGCACCTCGGCGGCTCCGCGCCGCCGCGGGCGGACGCGGACGCGCCCCGAGCCGACGACGCACGACGCCCGCGGCCCGCCGGACGGCGGCCCGCCGCGCGGCGGCCGCCCGCCCCGGCACCGCCGCCGCCGCCGCTTCCCGTCTCCTTCCGCGGGCACGCGCCGAGCGGAAGGCGGACGGCCGCCTGAGGCGGGGGCGGCTCCCGCTCTCCCCGTTTCCACGCGGAGACCGGGAGTGGGACGCCCCCGCTTGCCCCGACCGCCTGCACGGCTCGGCCGGGAAGGCGAAGACGGGGAGGCGAAGCGGCTAGGCGGGGCCCGGGGCCGGGACGGCCTCGGCGGCGGGGGGCTCCGTCCGGCTAGACCGAGCGGCGACGCCGCCGCTCGGGCAACGGGGTGCCGCCCTCGCCGGCGCTTAGCGGCGGGAGAACGCCGAGCGCTCGCCCGGACGGGGGAGGGAGGAGCGGCGCCGCAGCGCGACGCAGCCGCTGCGACGGAGGCGCGGCGTCCCTTCCCGCCCCCCCCCGCGCACAGGGTGTGCGGGGGGAGGGCGTAGGGCCGCCCGGCGGCGGGTCCCCCCCTTGCGGGGACCCGCCGCGAGCCCCGGCGGGGAGCCCGCGCTCCTCGCCGGGGTCGCCCGTTCCGAGGCGGGCAGGTCGGACACGGCCGACCGCTCGCGCCGCGGTCTCTCCGCCGAGACCGGGCCGCGGAGAGGGGGGGGCAGGGGTGCCCCTCCCCGGCACGGGACGCCCGCGGGACGCGGTCGCAGGCGACGGCCGTCCGGGAGAGGCTCTCTCACCGCGAGAGAGAACTCCCGGCCGCCGCCGCCGGCCGGCCGGCCCCCCGGGCGACGCCGAGCCGCCCGAGTCTTTAAACCCCCGCCCGGCCCCCGCGGCCCTTCGACCCCCGGAGACGCGCCGAGAGACGCGCCGAGGGAAGGGACCGCGAGAGCGCGGACGCTAGGTACCTGGCCCTGGGGCGAGGGAAACGAACTTTAGGCCCCGCGGGGGTGCCTCCCCCACTGCCACCTTCGGGGGAGCGTCCGCCCGCGGGGGCCGCGCCCGACGTCCGCCGCCACAACCACGTCCTCCGGCCCCGGGGCCCGGGGTTTCCCTCTGGCCCGGCGCTGCGCCCGGGAGGAGAGCCGTGGCTCGGGCCGCCCGCTGGGATAGCGGGACGCCACCCGGCTTGCCGAGCCTCGCCCGCCGAGGGCGAGCGCGGCGGCGGAGCCCCCTTCCCGGCTCCCCAGGCAGGAGAGGGACGGGGGGCGGGGGACGCCGCCGCGCCGCTCGGCGCGCCGTACCCGGAACGCCCGGAGCCCTCCGCGGGCTTACCCGGCAGCCCTACCGAACGTCCGTGCGAGAAGGGAACTGTGACATTCACACCGACACAGCCCCGGGCACGGGGTGCGGGGAGGGTCGGGGGAGACGCCTCCCCCGACCCCGAAGGACAGCTCCCGTCTCTCTCGCCGCTCGCACACGCGGCGCCGTCGTCGTCGGCGCCGCCGCCGCCGCGCGCTCCCCGCTTCTTCTCGGGCGAGACGGGCCGGCGGGAGGAGGCTGGGGACGCGCCGCCGCGCCCCGCGCCCGACAGCTCCGCTTCCCCCGCGCGCTGCCCGCCCGCGCGCTGCCTCGCGGGCGAACCCACCGGGGCCCCGGCGCTCTCCGCCCAGCCCCTCCTCCCCGGCGGCGGCAGCGGGCCGCGCCGGGCGAGGGCGGGGAGGGGGACGGGAGTCGGTCCACCGGCGGCGGACGCCGTGCGGCGGCGGGCGCCAGCGGAGGCGAGAAGGGACGCGGCCGCGACGGGGAACGCGGCCGACGCGCCCTCCGCTCCTCTGCCGGCCCGGAGACGCGCGCGCCCGCGCGCGCGCGTCGGAGAGAAG
>NW_026529985.1:10000-15000 GCF_028500815.1 Rissa tridactyla
GGTAGACCTGACAGCCGAACCGGTCCCCGGAGCGAGGTAGACCTGACAGCCGATACCGACCCCGGAGCGAGGTAGACCTGACAGCCGACCCGGTCCCCGGAGCCGGGTAGACCTGACAGCCGATCCGGTCCCCGGAGCCGGGTAGACCTGACAGCCGATACGGACCCCGGAGCGAGGTAGACCTGACGGCCGCTCCGGTCCCCGGAGCCGGGTAGACCTGACAGCCGATCCGCTCCCCGGAGCCGGGTAGACCTGACAGCCGATCCGCTCCCCGGGGCCGGGTAGACCTGACAGCCGACCCGGTCCCCGGAGCGAGGTAGACCTGACAGCCGATACCGACCCCGGAGCGAGGTAGACCTGACAGCCGATCCGGTCCCCGGAGCCGGGTAGACCTGACAGCCGATCCGGTCCCCGGGGCTAGGTAGACCTGACAGCCGGTCGGGTCCCCGGAGCCGGGTAGACCTGACAGCCGATCCGGTCCCCGGAGCCGGGTAGACCTGACAGCCCATCCGGTCTCCGGAGCGAGGTAGACCTGACAGCCGGTCCGGTCCCCGGAGCCAGGTAGACCTGACAGCCGACCCGGACCCCGGAGCCGGGTAGACCTGACAGCCGACCCGGTCCCCGGAGCGAGGTAGACCTGACAGCCGATCCGGTCCCCGGAGCCGGGTAGACCTGACAGCCGGTCGGGTCCCCGGAGCCGGGTAGACCTGACAGCCGATCCGGTCCCCGGAGCCGGGTAGACCTGACAGCCGACCCGGACCCCGGAGCCGGGTAGACCTGACAGCCGGTCCGGTTCCCGGAGCGAAGTTGACCTGCCCGCCTATCCCCGGAGGCGGGTAGAAGTTGCAGCCGAGCCGGTCCCCGGAGCCGGGCACACCGGGCAGCCGGTGTGGGGTGGGGGTGATATTTTTGTTTTTTCTTTTCGTTCATGATTTAAGCGTCACCGGCACAGCGGCCAGCCTGACCCGGGTCCTCCCTTCCAACAAGTGCGTGCGGGCAGGTGGGGGGTGGGGGGGTGGGGGGGCGGCGGGGGGGCCGGGGGCTCATAAATAATTTTGATTTATCACCGGGTGGTGATAAATAATTTTGATCTTTTTTTTTCGTTCACGTTTTTAGCGTCACTGGCACAGCCGCCAGCCTGACCCGGATCGTCCCGGCGGGGGGGGGCGGGGGGGGGGGGGCTGTCGGGCGAGGGGGGGGGTATGTGGGTGGGGGGAGGGGTTGGGGTGGGCGAAAAACTAAGTTTCAACTTTTTTTTGTTCGTGATTTAAGCGCCAGTGGCAGAGCCGCCACCCTGACCCGGATCAGGTCGGGGGCGGGGGTGGGGGTGGGGCGTGGCGGTCCGCGGCTTCGCGCCCTGCGCGGGCGCGCGAGCACACCACTGCCCGGCAAGCGGCAGCGGCGGGGAAGGGGTGCCGGTGCAGAGGCAGGCGAGAGCGGGCAGCGAGCGGGCGGGGAGCACGGCGCAGAGGTGGGCCGGGGAGAGGGCGGCAGGCACGCGGTGCCTCTTTTCGGAGTAGGTTTTGGGTCGGTAAGGTGGGGGGGGGGGGGGGGGGGGGGCGCGTTGTGTGTGCTGGGGGCGGGGGCGGGGGGGTTCAGTGGGTTCTCCAGCCGCGGCAGGGGCGGGCAGGCGCGCAGCAGAGCGAGCGAGCGAGCGAGCGGCTGAGAAAGGAAGGCGGGAGCGCCGGGGCACGGGCACGGGCACGGCCAGGGCCAGGGGCGCGGCAGGGTAGAGACTCGGCAGCCGGGGTTAGATCCCCGCTCGCCACCGGGAATCCCTTAACCCGCCCGGGCACGGAGCCGGCAGGGACTCCGCTGGGTCCTAAAGTCTCCCGCCGTCCTTGCCGGGGCGGGGTGGGGGGGGGTGGCAAACCTGCCCGAGGGCAGCGTGGGGAGGGGGCGGCCGGATTCGCAGTGAACCGGGTGGTGAATAGAGGCGGGGGAGGGGGGGGTGAAGGGGGACAGCGGGGTGTGGCGGGGGGGTGGGTGGTAATTCGGTGGCGGCAGCGGGGCTTGGGGGGAGACGCTCTGTCTGCGTCTGCGTCTGCCGCACGCGAGAGGTTCGGGCCCGTTGGAGGGGGTGGGGTGGGTGTTGTGTGCACGTGTGCGTGCGGCGGCAGACGGGGCTTTGGGGCTGGGGGAGAGGCCTGCTGGGGGGGGTGAGAGGCGAAGGGGGGAATGGGAAGGGGCGGGGGAGATGGTGCACCCGTGTGCAAGTGCCTCGGTGTGCGCGCAGTTGGGGTGGGGCAGATGTGACCCAGACGCCTGGGTGCTTTGGGGAGCACTTGTGGGGCAGCCGGGGGGCACAGCTGGGGCAGCCGTGAGGCATTTGTGGGGCAGCTGTGGTGCCAGCGGCACCCGCAGGCCTGTCTTCCCTGGGGGGAGACGGCAGGCCCACAGACCCGCTATTCCCTGGGGAGCACCTGCAGGGCAGCCGTGGGGCAGGGCTGGGGCAGTACTTGTGGGGCAGATGTGACCCAGAGGCCTGCTGTTCCTCGGGGAGCACTTGCGGGGCAGCCGTGGGGCACTGCGGGGCAGCTGTGGGGCCGGGGCACCAGCAGGCCTGTCTTCCCTTGGGGGGAGAAGGCAGGCCCGGAGTCCCACTATTCCCTGAGGAGCAGCTGCAGGGCAGCCATGGGGCAGCGCTGGGGCAGTACTTGTGGGGCAGATGTGACCCAGAGGCCTGCGGTTCCTCAGGGAGCACTTGCGGATCAGCCGTGGGGCAGAGTTTGAGAAGCTGTGGGGCCAGAGGCACCCGCAGGCCTGCGTTCCCTGAAGCAGACTGCAGGCCCAGATGCCTGTGGCTCCTCGGGGAGCACTTGCAGGGCAGCTGTGGGGCAGCACTTGTGGGGAAGATGTGACCCAGAGGCCCGCTGTTCCTCAGGGAGCACTTGAGGGGCAGCTGTGGGGCCAGGGGCACCCGCAGGCCTGCCTTCCCTGGGGGGAGACGGCAGGCCCAGAGGCCTGCGGTTCCTCGGGGAGCGCTTGCAGGGCAGCCGTGGGGCAGCACTGGGGCAACACTTGTGGGGCAGATGTGACCCAGAGGCCCCGCTGTTCCTCGGGGAGCACTTGTGGAGCAGCTCTGGGGCCCTGCGGGGCAGCTGTGGGGCCAGGGGCACCCGCAGGCCTGCCTTCCCTGGGGGGAGACGGCAGGCCCAGAGGCCTGCGGTTCCTCGGGGAGCGCTTGCGGGGCAGCCGTGGGGCAGCACTGGGGCAACACTTGTGGGGCAGATGTGACCCAGAGGCCCCGCTGTTCCTCGGGGAGCACTTGTGGAGCAGCTCTGGGGCCCTGCGGGGCAGCTGTGGGGCCAGGGGCACCCGCAGGCCTGCCTTCCCTGGGGGGAGACGGCAGGCCCAGAGGCCTGCGGTTCCTCGGGGAGCGCTTGCGGGGCAGCCGTGGGGCAGCACTGGGGCAGCACTTGTGGGGCAGATGTGACCCAGAGGCCCCGCTGTTCCTCGGGGAGCACTTGTGGAGCAGCTCTGGGGCCCTGCGGGGCAGCTGTGGGGCCAGGGGCACCCGCAGGCCTGCCTTCCCTGGGGGGAGACGGCAGGCCCAGAGGCCTGCGGTTCCTCGGGGAGCGCTTGCGGGGCAGCCGTGGGGCAGCACTGGGGCAGCACTTGTGGGGCAGATGTGACCCAGAGGCCCCGCTGTTCCTCGGGGAGCACTTGTGGAGCAGCTCTGGGGCCCTGCGGGGCAGCTGTGGGGGCAGGGGCACCCGCAGGCCTGCCTTCCCTGGGGGGAGACGGCAGGCCCAGAGGCCTGCGGTTCCTCGGGGAGCGCTTGCGGGGCAGCCGTGGGGCAGCACTGGGGCAGCACTTGTGGGGCAGATGTGACCCAGAGGCCCCGCTGTTCCTCGGGGAGCACTTGTGGAGCAGCTCTGGGGCCCTGCGGGGCAGCTGTGGGGCCAGGGGCACCCGCAGGCCTGCCTTCCCTGGGGGGAGACGGCAGGCCCAGAGGCCTGCGGTTCCTCGGGGAGCGCTTGCGGGGCAGCCGTGGGGCAGCACGGGGGCAGCACTTGTGGGGCAGATGTGACCCAGAAGCCTGCTGTTCCTCGGGGAGCACTTGCAAGGCTGCTGTGGGGCAGCCCTTGTTGGGCAGATGTGACCCAGAGGCCCGCTGTTCCTCAGGGAGCACTGGAGGGGCAACTGTGGGGCCAGGGGCACCCGCAGGCCTCTCTTTCCTGGGCGGAGACGGCAGGCCCAAGGCATGCTGTTCCTCGGGGAGCACTTGCGGAGCAGCCGTGGGGCACCGGTGGGGAAGCTGTGGGGCCAGAGGCACCCGCCGGCCTGAGTTCCCTGGAAGCAGACTGCAGGCCCAGATGCCTGCGGTTCCTCGGGGAGCACTCGCGGGGCAGCCGTGGGGCAGCACTTGTGGGGCAGATGTGACCCAGAAGCCTGCTGTTCCTCGGGGAGCACTTGCAAGGCTGCTGTGGGGCACTGGTGGGGAAGCTGTGGGGCCAGGGGCACCCGCAGGCCTGCCTTCCCTGGGGGGAGACGGCAGGCCCAGAGGCCTGCGGTTCCTCAGGGAGCACTTGTGGGTCAGCCGTGGGGCAGCACTGGGGCAGCACTTGTGGGGCAGATGTGACCCAGAGGCCCCGCTGTTCCTCGGGGAGCACTTGTGGAGCAGCTGTGGGGCCCTGCGGGGCAGCTGTGGGGGCAGGGGCACCCACATGTCTGCCTTCCCTGGGGGGAGACGGCAGGCCCAGAGGCCTGCGGTTCCTCGGGGAGCGCTTGCGGGGCAGCCGTGGGGCAGCACTGGGGCAGCACTTGTGGGGCAGATGTGACCCAGAGGCCCCGCTGTTCCTCGGGGAGCACTTGCAAGGCTGCTGTGGGGCACTGGTGGGGAAGCTGTGGGGCCGGGGGCACCCGCAGGCCTGTCTTTCCTGAGGGCAGACGGCAGGCCCGAGGCATGCTGTTCCTCGGGGAGCACTTGCGGGGCAGCCGTGGGGGCAGTACTTGTGGGGCAGATGTGACCCAGAAGCCTGCTGTTCCTCGGGGAG
>NW_026529986.1:0-20910 GCF_028500815.1 Rissa tridactyla
GCACCGTCCCCGGCCTCGTCCCCTCCCCATCCCGTCTCCTTCTCCATCATCTCCATCTCCATTTCCACGTCCATCTCCATCCCATCCCATCCCATCCCACACCTGTTTTCATCCCCATCCCACCACATCCCCCTCCCCATCCCATCCCACCCCATCCCCATCTCCATCCCCACCCCCATCCCCGTCCCATCTCCATCTCCATCTCCATCTCCATCTCCATCCCATCCCATCCCACCCCATCCCACCTCAATCTCCATCCCATCCCCATCTCAATCCCATCCCATCCCCATCTCCATCTCCATCCCATCCCATCCCATCCCATCCCATCCCATCCCATCCCTGTTTTCATACCCATCCCACCCCATCCCCATCTCCATCTCCATCTCCATCCCACCCCATCCCATCTCAATCTCCATCCCATCCCCATCTCAATCCCATCCCATCCCCATCTCATCTCCATCTCCGTCTCCATCTCCATGTCCATCTCCATCTCCGTCTCCATCCCCATCTCCATCCCCATCCCCATCTCCATCCCCATCTCATCCCCATCTCAATCCCCATCTCATCTCCATCTCCGTCTCCATCTCCATGTCCATCTCCATCTCCGTCTCCATCCCCATCTCCATCTCCATCTCCATCCCCATCCCCATCTCCATCCCCATCTCATCCCCCTCTCCATCCCCATCTCATCCCCATCCCCATCTCCATCCCATCCCATCCCATCCCAACCTTATCTCCATCTCCATCCCCATCCCCATCTCCATCCCCATCCCCATCTCCATCCCCATCTCCATCCCCATCCCCATCCCCATCCCCATCCCCATCTCCATCCCCATCTCCATCTCCATCTCCATCTCCATCCCCATCCCCATCCCCATCTCCATCTCCATCTCCATCCCCATCTCCATCTCCATCCCCATCCCCATCTCCATCCCATCCCATCCCATCCCATCCCATCCCAACCTTATCTCCATCCCATCTCCACCCCACCCCACCCCTCACCTCCGCGCACTCCGGGGGGTCCCCGTTCCCAAAGGTGCTGGTGACCACCAGCACCAGGGTCTCGTGCTCCAGGGCCACCACGTCGTACTCATCCATGCACAGCACCTGCGCGGGGGACACCGGGCGGTTGGGTGACGGGGCGGGGGGAGGCGCCCGTTGCTCCCGCCCCCCATCTTCTCCCCACCTTGGGGTCGAAGGCGCGGCGGAAGAGCTGGCAGAGGTTCCAGGCGTAGGTGCGGGATTTGCCGGTCTCGGTGGCGTAGAGGATGGTGGCCTTCACCCGCCGCGCCATCACGTGGCCCATGAGCTTGGCCGAGATCTTCACGGCACTGGGGTCACGGGGGGGGACACAGAAAGTGGGGACATCTGTGGGGCGGGTCCCCCGAGGGCGGGGGGGTGGGGGTTGGGCACCCTACTTGGCCACCTCCTTGAAGGTCTTTCGCCTGGTGACGGTGGTGCCCTTGGAGACGTAGACCTTCCAGGCGTCGGGCTGTGGGGCGGGCAGGGGGTCAGCTGGGGGGCTGGGGGGTGAGGTGGCTATGGGAGCTATGGGGTCATGGGATCTATGGGGCCATGGAGCTGTGGGGTGGGGTGGCCATTGGAGCTATGGGGCCATGGAGCTGTGGGGTGGGGTGGCCATGGGAGCTATGGGGTCATGGAATCTATGGGGCCATGGAGCTATGCAGTGGTGGAACCATGGGACCTATGGGGTCATGGAATCTATGGGACCATGGAGCTATGGGGTGGTGGAACCATGGGAGCTATGGGGTCATGCAATCTATGGGCCATGGGAGCTATGGGGTCATGGAGCTATGGGGCCATGGAGCTGTGGGGTGGGGTGGCCATGGAACTATGGAGCCATGCAGCTATAGGGTCATGGAATCTATGGGGCCATGGAACTATGGGGACATGGAGCTATGGGGCTGTGGAGCTATGGGGCGGTGGGGCCATGGAATCTATGGGACCATGGAGCTATGGGGCCATAGAGCTATGGGGTGGTGGGGCCATGAAGCTATGGGGCCATGCAGCTATGGGGTCATGGAATCCATGGGGCCATGGAGCTATGGGGCCATGGAATCTATGGGGCCACAGGGCCATGGAATCTATGGGGCCATGGAGCTATGGAGTGGTGGGACCATGGAGTTATGGGGCCATGGGGCCATGGAGCTATGGGGCCATGGAGCTATGGGGTGGTGGGGCCATGGGCCCATGGAATCTATGGCGCCATGGAGCTATAGGGCCATGGAACTATGGGGCCATGGGGCTATGGGGACCATGGAATCTATGGGGCCAGGGAGCTATGAGGCCATGGAGCTATGGAGTGGTGGGACTGTGGAGTTATGGGGCCATGGGGCCATGGAGCTATGGGGCCATGGAGCTATAGGGCCATGGAACTATGGGGCCATGGGGCTATGGGGCCATGGAATCCATGAGCTATGGGGTGGTGGGACCATGGAGTTATGGGGCCATGGAGCTGTGGGGCCATAGAGCTATGGGGTGGTGGGGCCATGAAGCTATGGGGCCATGCAGCTATGGGGTCATGGAATCCATGGGGCCATGGAGCTATGGGGCCATGGAATCTATGGGGCCATGGAGCTATGGGGTGGTGGGGACCATGGAGTTATGGGGCCGTGGGGCCATGGAGCTATGGGGCCATGCAGCTATGGGGTGGTGGGGCCATGGGCCCGTGGAATCTATGGCGCCATGGAGCTATAGGGCCATGGAACTATGGGGCCATGGGCTATGGGACCATGGAATCTATGGGGCCAGGGAGCTATGAGGCCATGGAGCTATGGAGTGGTGGGACTGTGGAGTTATGGGGCCATGGGGCCATGGAGCTATGGGGCCATGGAGCTATAGGGCCATGGAACTATGGGGCCATGGGGCTATGGGGCCATGGAATCCATGGGGCCATGGAGCTATGGGGTGGTGGGACCATGGAGTTATGGGGCCATGGAGCTGTGGGGCCGTGGAGCTGTGGGGTGGTGGGGCCGTGGGATCTATGGGGCCGCGGAGCTGTGGGGTGGTGGGGCCGTGGGATCTATGGGGCCGCGGAGCTGTGGGGTGGCGGGGCCGTGGGATCTATGGGGCCGCGGAGCTGTGGGGGTGGCGTGGCCGTGGGGCTGGCCCCACCTGGTAGCGGAAGGTGGGGCAGAGCTGGTAGTTGACCATCTCCTGGTGGAAGACGGGGGTGAGGCTGCCCGAGATGGGGGGGCACGATCCAGGCCCAGTCGGCCGGGCACCCCCCCCGCGTGCGCAGCTCGTTCTCCATGTGCTTCACGAAGGACTCGGTGGCCGCGTGGTGGTCCACGATGGTCACCTTGGCCACCTGCGGGGACGGCGCGGCTGGGGGGGGGGACGGACGGCAGCGCCCAGCGGTGCCGGGGTCCCCGTGGCGGGGGGGGGGGGGGGTGTCATTGGGGGTCCCCGCGGTGGGGGGGTGCCAGGGTCCCTATGGTGGGGGGCGTTGGGGGTGGCGGTGCTGGGGGGTGTTGGGGTCCCGGTGCTGGGAGTGTGGGGGTCCCGGTGCCGGGGGGTGTTGGGGGTCCCGGTGCCGTGGGTGTTGGGGGTCCCGGTGCTGGGGGTTGTTGGGGGTCCCGTCTCAGGGGGTGTGGGGGGTCCCGTCTCAGGGGTGTTGGGGGTCCCGTCTCAGGGGTGTGGGGGTCCCAGTGCCGTGGGTGTTGGGGGTCCCTATGCCGGGGGTTGTTGGGGGTCCCGTCTCAGGGGTGTTGGGGGTCCCGTCTCAGGGGTGTGGGGGTCCCGGTGCCGGGGCCGTGGGGGTCCCGTCTATGGGGTGTTGGGGGGTCCCGTCTCAGGGGTGTGGGGGTCCCGGTGCCGGGGGTTGTTAGGGGTCCCGTCTCAGGGGTGTTGTTGGGGGTCCCGTCTCAGGGGTGTGGGGGGTCCCGGTGCCGGGGGGTGTTGGGGGTCCTGTCTCAGGGGTGTGGGGGTCCCGTCTCAGGGGTGTTGGGGGTCCCCGTGCCGGGGGGTGTTGGGGTCCTGGTGCCGTGGGTGTTGGGGGTCCCGTCTCAGGGGTGTGGGGGGGTCCCGGTGCCGGGGGGCGTTGGGGGTCCCCGTGCCGGGGGTTGTTGGGGGTCCTGTCTCAGGGGTGTTGGGGGTCCCGTCTCAGGGGTGTTGGGGTCCCGGTGCCGGGGGTTGTTGGGGGGTCCCGTCTCAGGGGTGTTGGGGGTCCCGTCTCAGGGGTGTTGGGGGTCCCGTCTCAGGGGTGTGGGGGGTCCCGGTGCCGGGGGTTGTTGGGGGTCCCGTCTCAGGGTTGTTGGGGGTCCCGTCTCAGGGGTGTGGGGGTCCCGGTACCGGGGGTTGTTGGGGGGTCCCGTCTCAGGGGTGTTGTTGGGGGGTCCCGTCTCAGGGGTGGGGGGGTCCCGGTGCCGGGGGTTGTTGGGGGGTCCCGTCTCAGGGGTGTGGGGGGTCCCGTCTCAGGGGTGTTGGGGGGTCCCCGTGCTGGAGGGTGTGGGAGTGGCAGTGCCGGGGGGTGTTGGGGGGTCCCGGTGCTGGGGGTTGTTGGGGGTCCCGTCTCAGGGGTGTTGGGGGTCCTGTCTCAGGGGTGTGGGGGTCCCTGTGCTGGGGGGTGTTGGGGGTCCCGTCTCAGGGGTGTTGGGGGGTCCCCGGTGCCGGGGGTTGTTGGGGGTCCCGTCTCAGGGGTGTTGGGGGTCCCGTCTCAGGGGGTGTGGGGGTCCCGGTGCCGGGGCCGTGGGGGTCCCGTCTCAGGGGTGTTGGGGGTCCCGTCTCAGGGGTGTGGGGGTCCCGGTGCCGGGGGTTGTTAGGGGTCCCGTCTCAGGGGTGTTGTTGGGGGTCCCGTCTCAGGGGTGTGGGGGTCCCGGTGCCGGGGGGTGTTGGGGGTCCTGTCTCAGGGGTGTGGGGGTCCCGTCTCAGGGGTGTTGGGGGTCCCCGTGCCGGGGGGTGTTGGGGTCCTGGTGCCGTGGGTGTTGGGGGTCCCGTCTCAGGGGTGTGGGGGGGGTCCCGGTGCCGGGGGGCGTTGGGGGTCCCCGTGCCGGGGGTTGTTGGGGGTCCTGTCTCAGGGGTGTTGGGGGTCCCGTCTCAGGGGTGTTGGGGTCCCGGTGCCGGGGGTTGTTGGGGGTCCCGTCTCAGGGGTGTTGGGGGGTCCCGTCTCAGGGGTGTTGGGGGTCCCGTCTCAGGGGTGTGGGGGTCCCGGTGCCGGGGGTTGTTGGGGGTCCCGTCTCAGGGTTGTTGGGGGTCCCGTCTCAGGGGTGTGTGGGGGTCCCGGTACCGGGGGTTGTTGGGGGGTCCCGTCTCAGGGGTGTTGTTGGGGGGTCCCGTCTCAGGGGTGGGGGGGGTCCCGGTGCCGGGGGTTGTTGGGGGTCCCGTCTCAGGGGTGTGGGGGGTCCCGTCTCAGGGGTGTTGGGGGTCCCCGTGCTGGAGGGTGTGGGAGTGGCAGTGCCGGGGGGTGTTGGGGGTCCCGGTGCTGGGGGTTGTTGGGGGTCCCGTCTCAGGGGTGTTGGGGGTCCTGTCTCAGGGGTGTGGGGGTCCCTGTGCTGGGGGGTGTTGGGGGTCCCGTCTCAGGGGTGTTGGGGGTCCCGGTGCCGGGGGTTGTTGGGGGGTCCCGTCTCAGGGGTGTTGGGGGTCCCGTCTCAGGGGTGTGGGGGTCCCGTCTCAGGGCCGTGGGGGTCCCGGGGGTGCGCACCTGGAAGCTGTGCAGCACGGCCACGTTCACCTCCAGCGCAGCCCGGTCCTTCCAGAGGGACGTGGTGGGTGCCCGTGTCCAGCCCCATGCGCCGCGCCACCTCCTGCGGGGGGGGCCCGCCTGGGGGTCAGCGGGGGGCGGGGGGCTTTGGGGGGGTCGGGGGGGATGGGGGGCTTTGGGGGGGTCAATGGGGTGGGGGGTGTTGGGAGGTCAATGGGGCAGGGGGGGAGTTTGGGGGTCAGCGGGGGGCGGGGGGTGGTTTGGGGGGGGTCGGTTCGGCACGGGGGGGGTTGGGGGGTCGGTGGGGGATGGGGGTCTTTGGGGGGGTCAGTGGGGCTGGGGGGGTTGGGGGGTCAGTGGGGTGCAGGGGTCTTTGGGGGGTCAGTGGGGCTGGGGGGGGGTTGGGGGGTCAGTGGGGTGCAGGGGGCTTTGGGGGGTCGGTGGGGATGGGGGGCTTTGGGGGGGTCAATGGGGTGGGGGGTGTTGGGAGGTCAATGGGGCAGGGGGGGAGTTTGGGGGTTCAGTGGGGGGCGGGGGGGGTTTGGGGGGTCGGTGGGGGATGGGGGGGCTTTGGGGGGTCGGTGGGGCTGGGGGGGGTTGGGGGGTCAGTGGGGTGCGGGGGGCTTTGGGGGGTCGGTGGGGCGCGGGGGGGGTCAGGCAGGGGTTCCCCACGGCTGGGGGGCAGGTCGGGGGGCTGGGCGAGGGGGGGTTTGGGGGTCGGTGGGGCATGGGGGGCTCAGCCATGGGGGGGGCTGGGGGGGATCGGTGGGGCTGGGGGGGGAGGTTTGGGGGGGGTTGGATGGGGTGGGGGGGCTCGGCCGGAGGGGTCTGGGGGGTCGCTGGGGCTGGGGGGGTTTGGCCGGGGGGGAGGGTTGGGGGTCGTTGGGGGGAGTTGGGGGGGCGTTGGGGCGGGGGGTTTGGGGGGGGTCGGGGGATGTTGGGGGGTTGGGGGTCCGTAGGGTGGGGGGGGGCGGGGGGTCGGTGGGGCTGGGGGGGGAGTTTGGGGGGGGGTCAGTGGGGTGTGGGGGGGGTTGGGGGGGATCAGTGGGGCTGGGGGTTTCAGCCGGGAGGGGGGGGGGTTGGGGGTCGGTGGGGCAGGGGGTTTGGGGGGGTCGGTGGGGCTGGGTGGGGAGTTTGGGGGGGTTCAGTGGGGCGGGGAGGGGTTTGGGGGGATCAGTGGGGTGGCGGGGGGGGAAGGGGCTGGGGGTTTGGTGGGGCGGGGGGGGCTTGGGGGGGTCGGTGGGGGTCGGTGGGTCGGGGGGTTTGGGGGGGTCGGTGGGGTGCGTCGTGTGGGGGGGTTGTGGATCAGTGGGGCTGGGGGGTTTCGGCCGGGGGGGGGGAGGTTGGGGGTCGTTGGGGCGGGGGGTTAGGGGGGGTCGATGGGGTGGGGGGGGGGATTTGGGGGTCAGTGGGGCTGGGGGGGGTTGGGCCGGGGGGGGGGTTGGGGGTCTGTGGGGCAGGGGTTTGGGGGGTCGGGGGTGTGTGGGGCGGTTGGGGGTCAGCGGGGGCAGGGCGGGGTTCGGCCGGGGGGGGCGGTTTGGGGGGTGGATGGGTTGTGGGGGGGGTTGGGGGTCAGTGGGGCTGGGGGGGGTTCGGCCGGGGGGGGGGAGTTGGGGGTCGGTGGGGTGCGTGTGGGGGGGTTGTGGATCAGTGGGGCTGGGGGGGTTCGGCCGGGGGGGGTGTTTGGGGGGGTCGGTGGGGCTGGGGGGGGGGGGTTGTGGGTCGGTGGGGCTGGGGGGGGTCGGTGGGGTGTGTGTGGGGGGGTTGTGGGTCGGTGGGGCTGGGGGGGGTTCTGCCGGGGGGGGGGGGAGTTTGGGGGGGGGTCGGTGGGGTGCGTGTGGGGGGGTTGTGGATCAGTGGGGCTGGGGAGGGTTGGGGGGGCGGTGGGGGGGAGTTGGGGATCAGTGGGGCTGAGGGGGTTTAGGTCGGGGGGGGGGAGTTGGGGGTCGGTGGGGCCGGGGGGGGTCGTTGGGTGGGGGGGTTGTAGATCAGTGGGGCTGGGGGGGTTTGGCCGGGGGGGGAGTTTGGGGGGGTCGGTGGGGGTGCGTGGGGGGGGGGTTGTGGGTCGGTGGGGCTGGGGGGGGTTCGGCCGGGGGGGGGGGGTGTTTGGGGGGGTCGTTGGGGTGCGTGGGGGGGTTGTGGGTCGGGGGGGGGGCTGGGGGGGCACCGGCAGCAGGTCGTAGCGCTGGGGGTCGCAGAGGTTGCGGGCGCCGATCTCGCTGCTCATGTACCAGCCGTTGAAGGGGGCGGCCGGGAACTGCAGCCCCCCGATCTCCAGCAGCATGTTGGACACGGCCGGCAGCGCGTGCCAGCGCAGCCCCAGCGCCCCGAACCACGGCAGCCTGCGTGTGGGGCAGGACCCACGGCTGACCCACGGCCGGCCCACGGCTGACCCACGCGTGCCCCAAAACTGCCATGTACCGCCCCAAAACAGACCCACAGGGCCCCAAAACAGCCCCACGCCAGCGCAGCCCCAGCGCCCCGAACCACGGCAGCCTGCGTGTGGGGCAGGACCCACGGCTGACCCACGGCCGACCCACGGCCGACCCACGGCTGGCCCACACGTACCCCAAAACAGCCCCATACTGCCCCAAAACAGACCCACAGGGCCCCAAAACAGCCCCACGCCAGCGCAGCCCCAGCGCCCCGAACCACGGCAGCCTGCGTGTGGGGCAGGACCCACGGCTGACCCACGGCCGGCCCACGCCTGACCCACACGTACCCCAAAACAGCCTCATACTGCCCCAAAACAGACCCACAGGGCCCCAAAACAGCCCCACGCCAGCGCAGCCCCAGCGCCCCGAACCACGGCAGCCTGCGTGTGGGGCAGGACCCACGGCTGACCCACGGCCGGCCCACGGCTGGCCCACGGCTGGCCCACACGTACCCCAAAACAGCCCCATACTGCCCCAAAACGGACCCACAGGGCCCCAAAACAGCCCCACGCCAGCGCAGCCCCAGCGCCCCGAACCACGGCAGCCTGCGTGTGGGGCAGGACCCACGGCTGACCCACGGCTGGCCCACGGCTGACCCACACGTACCCCAAGACAACCCCATAGGGCCCCAAAACAGCCCCACACCAGCCCCACGCCAGCTCCCCGAACCATGTCAGCCTGTGTGTGGGGCAGGATACGGCTGGGACCCACACCTGCTCCACACCTGACCCACATCTGCCCCCCACGCACCCCACATCTGCCCCACACCAGCCCCACTGGGCAGCTGGGTCTCCCCAAACCGCTCCAGCCTGTGTGTGGGGTGGGCTCCGGCTGGGGACCCACAGCAGCCCCACAACAGCCCCACACATGCCCCATATCGCCCCACCCCAGCCCCACACCACCCTATGCCGACCCCATCCCAACCCCATACTGCCCCATGCCAGCCCCACGCATGCCCCATACCACCCCACCCCAGCCCCACAGCAGCCCCACAGCGATCCCATACTGCCCCACACCAGCTCCATACCACCCCACGTCAGCCCCACACCGCCCCCCCTCCAGCCCCATGCCACACTATGCCAGCCCCACACCATCCCCATCCTGCCCCACACATGCCCCATCCCGCCCCACAGCCGCCCCACACGTGCCCCATACTGCCCCACAGCAGCCCCACCCCACCCCAGCCCCACAGCGGTCCCATACTGCCCCACAGCAGCCCCACACGTGCCCCATACTGCCCCACAGCAGCCCCACCCCACCCCAGCCCCACAGCGGTCCCATACTGCCCCACAGCAGCCCCACACGTGCCCCATCCCACCCCACCGCAGCCCCACAGCGGCCCCATCCCACCCCACAGCCGCCCCACACGTGCCCCATACTGCCCCACAGCAGCCCCACCCCACCCCAGCCCCACAGCGGCCCCATACTGCCCCACAGCAGCCCCACACGTGCCCCATCCCCCCCCAGCCCAGCCCCACAGCGGCCCCATCCTGCCCCACAGCCGCCCCACACGTGCCCCATACTGCCCCACAGCAGCCCCACACGTGCCCCATCCCACCCCAGCCCAGCCCCACAGCGGCCCCATCCCGCCCCACAGCCGCCCCACACGTGCCCCAGCCCACCCCATCCCAGCCCCACAGCGGCCCCATCCCGCCCCACAGCCGCCCCACGCGTGCCCCATACTGCCCCACAGCAGCCCCACACGTGCCCCAGCCCACCCCATCCCAGCCCCACAGCGGCCCCATCCCGCCCCACACCGCCCCACAGCCGCCCCATCTCCCCGCGGCGGTTCCCCACCCCATCTGGGGGTCTGACCCCCCGGTACCCCCCGCCCCAGGCCCTGGGGGTCCCAGCCCCACTCACGTGGGGTGCTGCAGCGGCACCTCCAGGACGAGCTCGGGGGGGCAGCGGGGAAGAGCTCGGGGGGCTCCTCGGGGCCCTGCAGCAGCAGCGGCAGCACGTCGAAGCGGCCGCCGCCGGGGGTCCAGCCGTGCTGGATGCAGAGCTGGGGGGGCAGAGGCTCAGCGCGGGGGGTGGCGCGGGGGGTGCCGTGTGGGGTGACGTGGGGGTTGCATGGGGGGCACAGGGGGTCGGGGGTGTGGGGTGACACAGGGGTGACACGGGGAGGTGACACGGGGGGCAGAGGGGGTCAGGGGGGTGACATGGGGGTGGCGCGGGGGGTGACGTGTGGGGTGACGTGGGGGTTGCATGGGGGGCACAAGGCATCCAAGGGGTGTGGGGTGACACAGGGAGGTGACACGGGGGGTGCCATGGGGGGCACAGGGGATCAGGGGGGCGTGGGGTGACACAGGGGTGACATGGGGGGTGACACGGGGGGTGACATGGGGGGCACAGGGGGTCGGGGGTGTGGGGTGACACAGGGAGGTGACACTGGGGGTGACACGGGGGGCACAGGGGGTCAGGGGGGCGTGGGGTGACACAGGGGGTGACATGGGGGGCACAGGGGGTCAGGGGTGTGGGGTGGCATGGGGGGGTGACACGGGGAGGTGACACGGGGGGCAGAGGGGGTCAGGGGGGTGACATGGGGGTGACACGGGGTGACACGGGGGGCAGAGGGGGTCAGGGGGGTGACATGGGGGTGACACGGGGGGTGACGTGGGGTGACATGGGGGTTGCATGGGGGGCACAAGGGATCAAGGAGTGTGGGGTGACACAGGGGCTGACATGGGGGGCACAGGGGGTCGGGGGTGTGGGGTGGCATGGGGGGGTGACACGGGGAGGTGACACAGGGGCTGACATGGGGGGCACAGGGGGTCGGGGGTGTGGGGTGGCATGGGGGGGTGACACGGGGAGGTGACGCTGGGGGTGACATGGGGGGCACAGGGGGGTCAGGGGGGGCGTGGGGTGACACAGGGGGTGACGCATGGTGTGACATGGGGGGTGACGTGGGGGGTGACCTAGGGATGACGTGGGGTGGCACAGGGGGTGCCGTGGGTTGGGGGGGGTGACACAGAGGGTGACGTGGGGGGCACAAGGGTCACGGGGTGTGGGGTGACATGTGGGGTGACACAGGGGGTGACACGGGGGGCACAGAGGATCCCGGGGGTGTCAGGGGGTGACATGTGGGGTGACACGGGTGGTGACGTGGGGGGCACAGGGGGCCAGGGGGGTGTTGGGGGGGTGTCGCACAGGGGGTGACATGGGGGTGCCAGGTCGGGGGGTGCCGTGGGTCGGGGGGGTGACCTGGGGGTGACACGGGGGGTGACGTGTGGGGTGACGCGGGGGGGTGTCTCGGGGGGGTGCTGTGGGTCGGAGGGGTGACATGGGGTGACGGGGGGGTGTCCCACGAGGGGTGTCCTGGGGGGGGGGGGGTGCCATGGGTCGGGGGGTGCTGTGGGTCGGTGGGGTGACATGTGGGGTGACGTAAGGTGTCCCATGGGGGGGTGCCGTGGGTCGGGGCGTGCCATGGGTCAGGGTGTGTGTCCCGTGGGGGGTGCCATGGGTCGGGGGGGTGTCCCATGGGGGTGCCGTGGGTCGGGGGGGGTGTGTGTGTCCCATGGGGGTGCCATGGGTCAGGGGGGGTGTGTCCCATGGGGGGGTGCCGTGGGTCAGGGTGTGTGTCCCGTAGGGGTGCCGTGGGTCGGGGGGTGCCATGGGTCAGGGTGTGTGTCTCATGGGGGGGTGCCGTGGGACGGGGGGGCGTCCCGTGGGGGTGCCGTGGGTCGGGGATGCCGTGGGTCGGGGGGGTGTCCCGTGGGGGGGTGCCATGGGTTGGGGGTGCCGTGGGTCGGGGGTGTGTCCCGTGGGGATGCTGTGGGTCGGGGGGTGCCGTGGGTCGGGGATGCCGTGGGTCGGGGGGGGTGTCCCGTGGGGGTGCTGTGGGTCGGGGGTGCCGTGGGTCAGGGTGTGTGTCCCGTGGGGGTGCCGTGGGTCGGGGGTGCCGTGGGTCGGGGGGGCGTCCCGTGGGGGTGCCGTGGGTCGGGGGGTGCCGTGGGTCAGGGTGTGTGTCCCATGGGGGGGTGCCGTGGGTCGGGGGTGCCGTGGGTCGGGGGTGTGTCCCATGGGGGGGTGCCGTGGGTCGGGGGTGCCGTGGGTCAGGGTGTGTGTCCCATGGGGGGGTGCCGTGGGTCGGGGGATGCCGTGGGTCGGGGGTGCCGTGGGTCGGGGGCGCGCGCACCTCGGTGATGTCGGCGTTGGCGGGGTCCCCGCGCACGGAGCCGTCGGGCTGGCGGTACCCCGCGTACCGGATCAGCTGCGGGTTCCAGATGCGGAAATCGCCGCGGCCGGGGGTCCGCGGGGGGAAGATGGTGATGGCCGACCTGGGGGGGACACGGAGGGGGGACACGATGGGGACACCGCCCCACACCCACCCGCACACCCACGCGCGCGTGTGGGGCAGGGGGTCGCCCGCGCCGGGGGTCCCGGCCTACGCGGGGCCTCACCGGATGTTGCCGCGGTTGGTGGCGAACTGGATGTGGGAGCAGAGGAACCCGAACATCTCCCCCACGCTGGCGCAGTCCCGCGCGTCGAACACCTGGGGGGCACGGGGGGGGTCGGGCTCACGAAGGACCCCCCCCCACACACACACACACACA
Organism: Rissa tridactyla; assembly: GCF_028500815.1. Classification (NCBI taxonomy): domain Eukaryota; kingdom Metazoa; phylum Chordata; class Aves; order Charadriiformes; family Laridae; genus Rissa; species Rissa tridactyla. The sequence continues at coordinate 12,654 of NW_026529986.1, forward strand.
CACAACCCGCCCCGTGGGGCGCCCGCCTCGGGGACGTGGGGCGGGAACCGTGGGGCAGGGGTCCCCGTGGGGCGGGGGTCCCTGGGAGGTGGGTCTCCCCATAGGGCAGGGGGTCCCCGTGGGGCAGGGGTCCCCGTGAGGTGGGGGTCCCCATGGCTTGGGGGTCCCCAGGAGGTGGGTCTCCCCATAGGGCAGGGGGGTCCCCATGGGTTGGGGGTCCCTGTGTGATGGGTCTCCCATGGGGCGGGTGGTCTCCCCATAGGGCAGGGGGTCCCCATGGCTTGGGGGTCCCTGTGTGATGGGTCTCCCCATGTGATGGGTCTCCCCGTGGGGCCGGGGGCCTCCCCATGGGTTAGGGGTCCCTGTGGGTTGGGGGTCCCTGTGGGGCTGGGAGTCCCCATGTGATGGGTGTCCCCATGGGTCACAGGTCCCCGTGGGTCGGGGGTCCCCGTGGGTCGGGGGTCCCTGTGGGGCTGGGAGTCCCCATGGGTTGGGTGTCCCCATGGGTCGGGTGTCCCCATGGGTCAGGTTTCCCCATGGGTCAGGTTTCCCCGTGGGTCGAGTGTCCCCGTGGGTCGCGGGTCCCCGTGGGTCAGGTTTCCCCATGGGTCAGGTTTCCCCGTGGGTCGGGGGGTCCCTGTGGGGCTGGGAGTCCCCATGGGTCGGGTGTCCCCGTGGGTCAGGTTTCCCCATGGGTCGGGTGTCCCCGTGGGTCGGGTTTCCCCATGGGTCGAGTGTCCCCATGGGTCAGGTTTCCCCGTGGGTCGGGTTTCCCTGTGGGTTGGGTGTCCCCGTGGGTCAGGTTTCCCCGTGGGTCAGGTTTCCCCGTGGGTCGGGGGTCCCCGTGGGTCGCGGGTCCCCGTGGGTCGCGGGTCGCCGTGGGTCGGGTGTCCCCATGGGTCAGGTGCCCCCATGGGTCGAGTGTCCCCGTGGGTCGGGTGCCCCCATGGGTCGGGTGTCCCCGTGGGTCGGGTGTCCCCGTGGGTCGGGGGTCGCCGTGGGGCCGCCCCCCACCTGCAGCTTGTTCCACTGGATGCGCCCCACGCAGCGCGCGGCGTTGCGCCAGGCCTGTTTGGCGCCGAAGGCCAGCTCGGGGCCCAGCAGCCGGTAGGTGCCGGTGGCGGCGATGGCGGCCTCCACCTCCCGCAGCCGCTGGGCGTGCGCCGGCGAGTTCTCCCTGCGGCACCCGCGTCACCCCCGCGCCCCACGCACAGCCCCGCGCGCGGACGTGGGGCGCCGTGGGGCAGGGCGGGGATGGGGGGTGTCTTGGGAAGGGACGGGGATGCAGGGTGCTATGGGGCAGGGATGGGGATGTGGGGCGCCGTGGGGCAGGGGCAGGGATGGGGGGTGTCTTGGGAAGGGACGGGGATGCGGGGCGCCATGGGGCAGGGGCAGGGATGTGGGGCGCCGTGGGGCAGGGGCAGGGATGTGGGGCGCCATGGGGAAGGGCAGGGATGGGGGGTGTCTTGGGAAGGGACAGGGATGCGGGGCGCCATGGGGCAGGGGCAGGGACGTGGGGCGCCGTGGGGCAGGGCGGGGATGTGGGGCGCCATGGGGCAGGGATGGGGATGTGGGGCGCCATGGGGCAGGGATGGGGATGTGGAGCGCCATGGGGAAGGGATGGGGATGTGGGGCGCCATGGGGCAGGGACAGGGATGTGGGGCGCCATGGGGAAGGGCGGGGATGGGGGGTGTCTTGGGAAGGGACAGGGATGCGGGGCGCCATGGGACAGGGGCAGGGACGTGGGGCGCCGTGGGGCAGGGCGGGGATGTGGGGTGTCTTGGGGAAGGGACGGGGATGTGGGGCACCATGGGGCAGGGATGGGCCTATGGGGCACAGGCGGGGATGTGGAGCACCATGGGGCAGGGATGAGGATGTGGGGCACTATGGGGCAGGGATGGGGATGTGGGGCACTGTGGGGCAGGGGCAGGGATGTGGGGCGCCATGGGGCAGGGACGGGGATGGGGCTATGGGGTACTTTGGGCCAAGGTTGGGGATATGGGGTGCCCCACAGCAGGAATGGACATTTGGGGTGCTCTGGGGCAGGGTGTGGGGCGCTGTGGGTCAGTGCTGTGGCTGTGGGGGTGCCGTGGGTGGCTATGGGGCAGTGATGGGGCGGCGGGTGGTGGTGGGGCTGTGATGGGGCAGCTATGGGGCGGCCATGGGGTGGCGATGGGATGGCCATGGGGCAGTTATGGGGCGGCCGTGGGGCGGCTATGGGGTGGTTATGGGGTGGCAATGGGGCAGTTATGGGGCAGCTATGGGTTGGCGATGGGGCAGCTATGGGGTGGCAATGGGGCGCCTATAGGGTGGCTATGGGTGGGCCATGGGGCAGTTATGGGGCAGCTATGGGGTGGCGATGGGATGGCCATGGGGTGGCTATGGGGCGCCTATGGGGCCCCTATGGGTGGGCCATGGGGCAGTTATGGGGTGGTCATGGGGTGGCTATGGGTTGGCCATGGGGCAGTTATGGGGCGGCTATGGGGTGGCAATGGGGTGGCCATGGGGCGGCTATGGGGTAGCTATGGGGCGGCTATGGGGTGGCCATGTGGTGGTGATGGGGTGGCCATGGGGCAGTTATGGGGTGGCTATGGGGTGGCGATGGGGCACCTATGGGGTGGCTATGGGTGGGCATGGGGCAGTTATGGGGTGGCCATGGGGCGGTTATGGGGTGGCTATGGGGTGGCCATGGGGCAGTTATGCGGCAGTTATGGGGTGGCCATGTGGCGGTGATGGGGCGGCTCTGGGTGGCCATGGGGCAGTCATGGGGCAGTCACGGGGTGGCCGTGGGGCGGGTCTGGGTGGCCGTGGGGCAGTCACGGGTGGCCGTGGGGCGGGTCTGGGTGGCCGTGGGGCAGTCACGGGGTGGCTGTGGGGCGGTGATGGGGTGGCCATGGGGCAGTTATGGGGTGGCTATGGGGCGGTGATGGGGTGGCCATGGGGCGGTGATGGGGCGGATCTGGGTGGCCGTGGGGCAGTCACGGGGCGGCCGTGGGGCGGTGATGGGGTGGCCGTGGGGCAGTCACGGGTGGCCGTGGGGCGGGTCTGGGTGGCCGTGGGGCAGTCACGGGTGGCCGTGGGGCGGTGATGGGGCGGTGATGGGGTGGCCCGTGGGGCAGTCACGGGTGGCCGTGGGGCGGGTCTGGGTGGCCGTGGGGCAGTCACGGGGTGGCTGTGGGGCGGTGATGGGGTGGCCATGGGGCAGTTATGGGGTGGCTATGGGGCGGTGATGGGGTGGCCATGGGGCGGTGATGGGGCGGGTCTGGGTGGCCGTGGGGCAGTCACGGGTGGCCGTGGGGCGCCGTGGGGCTGACCGTCGCAGGGAGCGGTGGTACTGGGTGATGAAGTCCCGCGCCAGCGCCAGCAGCTCCTGGGGGGGGCCGGGGGCCCTCGGGGGGGGGCAGCGGCCGCGGCAGCACCAGGGAGCCCAGGCAGCGGCGCCCCGAGCACGGGCCCTCCTGGGGACACGGCGTGACCCACGGACACGCGGACACGCGGACGGACACGCGGACGGACACGCGGACGGACACATGGACGGACACGCGGACACGCGGACGGACACGCGGACGGACACGCGGACACACGGACACGCGGACACACGGACACGCGGACGGACACGCGGACGGACACGCGGACACACGGACACGCGGACACACGGACACGCGGACACACCCACGGACGGACATGCGGACACACGGACACGCGGACACACGGACACGCGGACACACCCACGGACGGACACGCGGACACACGGAGCCACGGACACACCCACGGACAGACACGCGGACACACGGACACGCGGACACACGGACACACCCATGGACGGACACACGGACACATGGACACGCGGACGGACACGCAGACACACGGACACACGGAGCCGCGGACACACGGACACATGGACACACCCACGGACGGACACGCGGACACACGGACACACGGACACACGGACACGCGGACACACGGACACACGGACACGCGGACGGACACATGGACGGACACACGGACACACGGACACATGGACACACGGACGGACCCACGGAGAGACACATGGACACACGGAGCCACAGACACACGGACACACGGACAGACACACGGACACACGGACGGACCCACAGATGGACACACGGACACACGGAGCCACGGACACACGGACGGACACACGGACGGACACACGGACACATGGACACACGGACAGACCCACGGATGGACACATGGACACACGGACAGATCCACGGACAGACGGACGGACCCACAGACGGACACACGGACACATGGACAGACCCATGGACGGACACACGGGCACACGGACACACAGACACAAGCACAGACCCACGGACACACGGACACACAGATGGACACACGGACGGACCCACGGACAGACCCACGGACACACGGACCCACACGCAGACCCACGGACAGACCCACGGACAGACCCACGGACACATGGACCCACAGACAGACCCACAGCCCCAGCCCCACATCCGCACGCCCTGCGCCCCCCATCCCGCACCCCCACGTCCTTCACCCCCCCCAACCCCTGCACCCCCAGCCCCACATCTCTGCACACCCCCCCGTGCCCCCCAGCCCCACACCCCCCAGCCCCACAGCCCCAGCCCTACCTCTCTGCCCCCCAGCCCCACACCCTTTGCCCCCCCCGTGCCCCCCAGCCCCATCTCCTGCCCCACACCCTCAGCCCCACACCCCCAACCCCCATCTCTCCCCCCCGTGCCCCCCATCTCTCCCCCCCGGCACCCCCCAGCCCCATATCCCGCCCCACACCCCCAGCCCCACACTCCCCAGCCCCCATCTCTCCCCCTCCCGTGCCCCACAGCCCCACACCCCCAGCTCCCCATCTCTCCCCCCCCTGCGCCCCCCAGCCCCCCATCTCCCCCCCTGCGCCCCTCAGCCCCACACCCCACCCCACACCCCCAGCCCCACAGTCCCCAGCCCCCATCTCTCCCCCCCGTGCCCCCGAGGCCCATCTCCCACCCCACACCCCCAGCCCCACACCCCCAGCCCCATCTCCCGCCCCACACCCCCAGCCCCACACCCCCAGCCCCACACCCCCAGCCCCACACTCCCCAGCCCCCCATCTCTCCCCCCCCGCGCCCCCCAGCCCCCCATCTCCCGCCCCACACCCCCAGCCCCACACCCCCAGCCCCCCATCTCCCGCCCCGCACCCCCAGCCCCACACCCCCAGCCCCACACCCCCAGCCCCATCTCCCGCCCCACACCCCCAGCCCCACACTCCCCAGCCCCCCATCTCTCCCCCCCCGCGCCCCCCAGCCCCCCATCTCCCGCCCCACACCCCCAGCCCCCACACCCCCAGCCCCCCATCTCTCCCCCCCCGCGCCCCCAGCCCCCCATCTCCCGCCCCACACCCCCAGCCCCACACCCCCAGCCCCATCTCCCGCCCCACACCCCCAGCCCCACACTCCCCAGCCCCCCATCTGTCCCCCCCGCGCCCCCCAGCCCCCCATCTCCCGCCCCACACCCCCAGCCCCACACCCCCAGCCCCACACTCCCCAGCCCCCCCATCTCCCGCCCCGCGCCCCCAGCCCCACACCCTCAGCCCCATCTCCCCCCCCGTGCCCCCCAGCCCCACACTCCCCAGCCCCCCATCTCCCGCCCCACACCCCCAGCCCCACACCCCCAGCCCCATCTCCCGCCCCGCGCCCCCAGCCCCCCATCTCCCTCCCCACACCCCCAGCCCCACACTCCCCAGCCCCCCATCTCTCCCCCCCCTGCGCCCCCCAGCCCCCCATCTCCCGCCCCACACCCCCAGCCCCACACCCCCAGCCCCCCATCTCCCGCCCTGCACCCCCAGCCCCACACTCCCCAGCCCCCCATCTCCCGCCCCACACCCCCAGCCCCACACCCCCAGCCCCACACTCCCCAGCCCCCCATCTCCCGCCCCACACCCCCAGCCCCACACCCCCAGCCCCACACCCCCAGCCCCATCTCCCGCCCCACACCCCCAGCCCCACACTCCCCAGCCCCCCATCTCTCCCCCCCCGCGCCCCCCAGCCCCCCATCTCCCGCCCCACACCCCCAGCCCCACACTCCCCAGCCCCACACCCCCAGCCCCATCTCCCGCCCCACACCCCCAGCCCCCCCCCCACACTCCCCCAGCCCCCCATCTCCCGCCCCACACCCCCAGCCCCACACCCCCAGCCCCACACTCCCCAGCCCCCCATCTCCCGCCCCACACCCCCAGCCCCACACTCCCCAGCCCCACACCCCCAGCCCCATCTCCCACCCCGCACCCCCAGCCCCACACCCTCAGCCCCATCTCCCCCCCCGTGCCCCCCAGCCCCACACTCCCCAGCCCCCCATCTCCCGCCCCACACCCCCAGCCCCCCATCTCTCCTCCCCCCCGCGCCCCCCAGCCCCCCATCTCCCGCCCCGCGCCCCCAGCCCCACACCCTCAGCCCCATCTCCCCCCCCCGTGCCCCCCAGCCCCACACCCCCAGCCCCACACCCCAGCCCCCCCAGCCCCACCGGCAGCCCCTCGGCGCAGAGCGTGTCGTAGCCGATGCTCCCCGTCTGCCAGTTCTTCAGCCGCGCGAACCGGGGGGGCTCCGCCGGGCGGGGGGGGGGGCGCGGGGCTGGGGGGGACACGGCCATGAGCCCCACACCCCCCCCTCCCCCACTCAGTGGGACCCCGGGACCCCCTGGGGACAGAGACACCCCCCCCACCCCCCCCGGGGGGCGCTGGGGAGAATGGGGGGCACTGGGGGGGCGGGGGGACACTGGGATCGGGGGGGGGGGGGGTGCTGTGGGGCCAGGACGGGGGCTGTGGGGCTGAGCTGTGGGGCTGCGGGTCTGGGCTGTGGGGCTATGATGGAGGATGTGGGTCTGAGCTGTGGGGCTGGGCTGTGGGGCTGGGATGGAGCTGTAGGGCTGATCTGTGGGGGGGGGCCGTGGGGCTGAGCTGTGGGGCTGGGCTGTGGGGCTGATCTGTGGGGCTATGATGGAGTATGTGGGGCTGAGCTGTGGGGCTGGGCTGTGGGGCTGGGATGGAGCTGTAGGGCTGATCTGTGGGGGGGGTTGTGGGGCTGAGCTGTGGGGCTGGGCTGTGGGGCTGATCTGTGGGTCCGAGCTGTGGGTCCGAGCTGTGGGGCTGCAGGGCTGAGCTGTGGGGCTATGATGGAGGATGTGGGTCTGATCTGTGGATCTGATCTGTGGGGCCGAGCTGTGGGGCTATGATGGAGGATGTGGGGCTGATCTGTGGGGCCGAGCTGTGGGGCTTTGATGGAGGATGTGGGGCTGAGCTGTGGGGCCAAGCTGTGGGGCTATGATGGAGGATGTGGGGCTGATCTGTGGGGCCGAGCTGTGGGGCTATGATGGAGGATGTGGGGCTGATCTGTGGGGCCGAGCTGTGGGGCTTTGATGGAGGATGTGGGGCTGAGCTGTGGGGCTGATCTGTGGGGCCGGGCTGTGGGGCTTTGATGGAGGATGTGGGGCAGAGCTGTGGGGCCGAGCTGTGGGGCTATGATGGAGGATGTGGGGCTGAGCTGCGGGGCTGTGGGGCTGAGCTGTGGGGCCGAGCTGTGGGGCTATGATGGAGGATGTGGGTCTGATCTGTGGGGCCGAGCTGTGGGGCTTTGATGGAGGATGTGGGGCTGAGCTGTGGGGCTGGGCTGTGGGGCTATGATGGAGGATGTGGGGCTGATCTGTGGGGCTGATCTGTGGGGCCGAGCTGTGGGGCTATGATGGAGGATGTGGGGCTGATCTGTGGGGCAGAGCTGTGGGGCCGAGCTGTGGGGCTATGATGGAGGATGTGGGGCTGATCTGTGGGGCTGATCTGTGGGGCCGAGCTGTGGGGCTATGATGGAGGATGTGGGGCTGATCTGTGGGTCTGATCTGTGGGGCCGGGCTGTGGGGCTATGATGGAGGATGTGGGGCTGATCTGTGGGGCCGAGCTGTGGGGCCGAGCTGTGGGGCTATGATGGAGGATGTGGGGCTGATCCGTGGGGCAGAGCTGTGGGGCCGAGCCGTGGGGCGTTCCTGGCCCCGCGCGGGTGAACAATGGCCGTGAGTCACCGCGGGCTCTGGGCCACCGCGGGCCGAGCCCCCCCCCGGCCCCGTCTGTCCCCGGCCCCCCCGGGCTGGGGGACCCCCACGCCCTGCCCCACAGAGCCCCACAGAGCCCCACGTGGCCCCACACATCCCTGTATAACCCCGTATGGCCCCACACATCCCGTCCGCCCCGGCACACCCCGGGAGGTCCTGGCACGTCCTGTGGGGCTGG
>NW_026529987.1:0-20760 GCF_028500815.1 Rissa tridactyla
CCTCAGCGACACCTGCGACCACGTGGCGCCGCCGCGCCAGCCTGCGAAGCATTTTCCGGTAGGACCGCGTCTCTGGCGACAGCTCCCACGCCCGAAGAGCCAGGAGGGAAAGCCGTGCCTCGTTGGAAAGCTCTTTGGCAGCCGCTCGCATGGCCCCATAGCCCGTGGGGCTGCGGGCTTTCCGGCGGCCATCAGCCTCGGCGACACCAGGGCACATGTGGCGCCGCCGCGCCAGCCTGCGAAGCATTTTCCGGTAGGGCCGCGTCTCTGGCGACAGCTCCCACGCCCGAAGAGCCAGGAGGGAAAGCCGTGCCTCGTTGGAAAGCTCTTTGGCAGCCGCTCGCGTGGCCCCACAGCCCGTGGGGCTGCGGGCTTTCCGGCGGCCGTCAGCCTCGGCGACACCGGCGCCCACGTGGCGCCGCCGCGCCAGCCTGCGAAGCATTTTCCGGTAGGGCCGCGTCTCTGGCGACAGCTCCCACGCCCGAAGAGCCAGGAGGGAAAGCCGTGCCTCGTTGGAAAGCTCTTTGGCAGCCGCTCGCGTGGCCCCACAGCCCGTGGGGCTGCGGGCTTTCCGGCGGCCGTCAGCCTCGGCGACACCGGCGCCCACGTGGCGCCGCCGCGCCAGCCTGCGAAGCATTTTCCGGTAGGGCCGCGGCTGTGGCGACAGCTCCCACGCCCGAAGAGCCAGGAGGGAAAGCCGTGCCTCGTTGGAAAGCTCTTTGGCAGCCGCTCGCGTGGCCCCACAGCCCGTGGGGCTGCGGGCTTTCTGGCGGCCGTCAGCCTCGGCGCCACCGGCGCCCACGTGGCGCCGCCGCGCCAGCCTGCGAAGCATTTTCCGGTAGGGCCGCGTCTCTGGCGACAGCTCCCACGCCCGAAGAGCCAGGAGGGAAAGCCGTGCCTCGTTGGAAAGCTCTTTGGCAGCCGCTCGCGTGGTCCTACAGCCCGTGGGGGCTGCGGGCTTTCCGGCAGCCGTCAGCCTCGGCGATACCGGCGCCCACGTGGCGCCGCCGCGCCAGCCTGCGAAGCATTTTCCGGTAGGGGCCGCGGCTCTGGCGACAGCTCCCACGCCCGAAGAGCCAGGAGGGAAAGCCATGCCTCGTTGGAAAGCTCTTTGGCAGCCGCTCGCGTGGCCCCACAGCCCGTGGGGCTGCGGGCTTTCCGGCGGCCGTCAGCTTCGGCGACACCGGCGCCCACGTGGCGCCGCGGCGCCAGCCTGCGAAGCATTTTCCGGTAGGGCCGCGGCTCTGGTGACAGCTCCCACGCCCGAAGAGCCAGGAGGGAAAGCCGTGCCTCGTTGGAAAGCTCTTTGGCAGCCGCTCGCGTGGCCCCACAGCCCGTGGGGCTGCGGGCTTTTCGGCGGCCGTCAGCCTCGGCGACACCAGTGCCCACGTGGCGCCGCCGCGCCAGACTGCGAAGCATTTTTCGGTAGGGCCGCGGCTCTGGCGACAGCTCCCACGCCCGAAGAGCCAGGAGGGAAAGCCGTGCCTCATTGGAAAGCTCTTTGGCAGCCGCTCGCGTGGCCCCACAGCCCGTGGGGCTGCGGGCTTTCCGTCGGCCGTCAGCCTCGGCGACACCTGCGCCCACGTGGCGCCGCCGCGCCAGCCTGCGAAGCATTTTCCGGTAGGGCCGCGGCTCTGGCGACAGCTCCCACGCCCGAAGAGCCAGGAGGGGAAAGCCGTGCCTCGTTGGAAAGCTCTTTGGCAGCCGCTCGCGTGGCCCCACAGCCCGTGGGGCTGCGGGCTTTCCGGCGGCCGTCAGCCTCGGCGCCACCGGCGCCCACGTGGCGCCGCCGCGCCAGCCTGCGAAGCATTTTCCGGTAGGGCCGCGGCTGTGGCGACAGCTCCCACGCCCGAAGAGCCAGGAGGGAAAGCCGTGCCTCGTTGGAAAGCTCTTTGGCAGCCGCTCGCGTGGCCCCACAGCCCGTGGGGCTGCGGGCTTTCCGGCGGCCGTCAGCCTCGGCGCCACCGGCGCCCACGTGGCGCCGCCGCGCCAGCCTGCGAAGCATTTTCCGGTAGGGCCGCGTCTCTGGCGACAGCTCCCACGCCCGAAGAGCCAGGAGGGAAAGCCGTGCCTCGTTGGAAAGCTCTTTGGCAGCCGCTCGCGTGGTCCTACAGCCCGTGGGGCTGCGGGCTTTCCGGCAGCCGTCAGCCTCGGCGATACCGGCACCCCACGTGGCGCCGCCGCGCCAGCCTGCGAAGCATTTTCCGGTAGGGCCGCGTCTCTGGCGACAGCTCCCACGCCCGAAGAGCCAGGAGGGAAAGCCATGCCTCGTTGGAAAGCTCTTTGGCAGCCGCTCGCGTGGCCCCACAGCCCGTGGGGCTGCGGGCTTTCCGGCGGCCGTCAGCTTCAGCGACACCGGCGCCCACGTGGCGCCGTGGCGCCAGCCTGCGAAGCATTTTCCAGTAGGGCCGCGGCTCTGGTGACAGCTCCCACGCCCGAAGAGCCAGGAGGGAAAGCCGTGCCTCGTTGGAAAGCTCTTTGGCAGCCGCTCGCGTGGCCCCACAACCCGTGGGGCTGCGGGCTTTCCGGCGGCCGTCAGCCTCGGCGACACCGGCGCCCACGTGGCGCCGCCACGCCAGCCTGCGAAGCATTTTCCGGTAGGGCCGCGGCTCTGGCGACAGCTCCCACGCCCGAAGAGCCAGGAGGGAAAGCCGTGCCTCGTTGGAAAGCTCTTTGGCAGCCGCTCGCGTGGCCCCACATCCCGTGGGGCTGCGGGCTTTCCGGCGGAGGTCAGCCTCGGCGACACCGGCGCCCACGTGGCGCCGCCGCGCCAGCCTGCGAAGCATTTTCCGGTAGGGCCGCATCTCTGGAGACAGCTGCCACGCCCGAAGAGCCAGGAGGGAAAGCCGTGCCTCGTTGGAAATCTCTTTGGCAGCCGGTCGCGTGGTCCTACAGCCCGTGGGGCTGCGGGCTTTCCGGCGGAGGTCAGCCTCGGCGACACCGGCGCCCACGTGGCGCCGCCGCGCCAGCCTGCGAAGCATTTTCCGGTAGGGCCGCATCTCTGGCGACAGCTCCCACGCCCGAAGAGCCAGGAGGGAAAGCCGTGCCTCGTTGGAAAGCTCTTTGGCAGCCGCTCGCGTGGCCCCACAGCCAGTGGGGCTGCGGGCTTTTCAGCGGCCGTCAGCCTCGGCGACACCATTGCCCACGTGGCGCCGCCGCGCCAGCCTGCGAAGCATTTTCCGGTAGGACCGCGGCTCTGGCGACAGCTCCCACGCCCGAAGAGCCAGGAGGGAAAGCCGTGCCTTGTTGGAAAGCTCTTTGGCAGCTGCTCGCGTGGCCCCACAGCCCGTGGGGCTGCGGGCTTTCCGGCGGCCATCAGCGTCGGCGACACCTGCGACCACGTGGCGCCGCCGCGCCAGCCTGCGAAGCATTTTCCGGTAGGGCCGCGGCTCTGGCGACAGCTCCCACGCCCGAAGAGCCAGGAGGGAAAGCCGTGCCTTGTTGGAAACCTCTTTGGCAGCCGCTCGCGTGGCCCCACAGCCCGTGGGGCTGCGGGCTTTCCGTCGGCGCCGTCAGCCTCAGCGACACCTGCGCCCACGTGGCGTCGCCGCGCCAGCCTGCGAAGCATTTTCCGGTAGGGCCGCGGCTCTGGCGACAGCTCCCACGCCCGAAGAGCCAGGAGGGAAAGCCGTGCCTCGTTGGAAAGCTCTTTGGCAGCCGCTCGCGTGGCCCCACAGCCCGTGGGGCTGCGGGCTTTCCGGCGGCCGTCAGCCTCGGCGCCACCGGCGCCCACGTGGCGCCGCCGCGCCAGCCTGCGAAGCATTTTCCGGTAGGACCGCGTCTCTGGCGACAGCTCCCACGCCCGAAGAGCCAGGAGGGAAAGCCATGCCTCGTTGGAAAGCTCTTTGGCAGCCGCTCGCATGGCCCCATAGCCCGTGGGGCTGCGGGCTTTCCGGCGGCCATCAGCCTCGGCGACACCAGGGCACATGTGGCGCCGCCGCGCCAGCCTGCGAAGCATTTTCCGGTAGGGCCGCGTCTCTGGCGACAGCTCCCACGCCCGAAGAGCCAGGAGGGAAAGCCGTGCCTCGTTGGAAAGCTCTTTGGCAGCCGCTCGCGTGGCCCCACAGCCCGTGGGGCTGCGGGCTTTCCGGCGGCTGTCAGCCTCAGCGACACCTGCGACCACGTGGCGCCGCCGCGCCAGCCTGCGAAGCATTTTCCGGTAGGACCGCGTCTCTGGCGACAGCTCCCACGCCCGAAGAGCCAGGAGGGAAAGCCATGCCTCGTTGGAAAGCTCTTTGGCAGCCGCTCGCATGGCCCCATAGCCCGTGGGGCTGCGGGCTTTCCGGCGGCCATCAGCCTCGGCGACACCAGGGCACATGTGGCGCCGCCGCGCCAGCCTGCGAAGCATTTTCCGGTAGGGCCGCGTCTCTGGCGACAGCTCCCACGCCCGAAGAGCCAGGAGGGAAAGCCGTGCCTCGTTGGAAAGCTCTTTGGCAGCCGCTCGCGTGGCCCCACAGCCCGTGGGGCTGCGGGCTTTCCGGCGGCCGTCAGCCTCGGCGACACCGGCGCCCACGTGGCGCCGCCGCGCCAGCCTGCGAAGCATTTTCCGGTAGGGCCGCGTCTCTGGCGACAGCTCCCACGCCCGAAGAGCCAGGAGGGAAAGCCGTGCCTCGTTGGAAAGCTCTTTGGCAGCCGCTCGCGTGGCCCCACAGCCCGTGGGGCTGCGGGCTTTCCGGCGGCCGTCAGCCTCGGCGACACCGGCGCCCACGTGGCGCCGCCGCGCCAGCCTGCGAAGCATTTTCCGGTAGGGCCGCGGCTGTGGCGACAGCTCCCACGCCCGAAGAGCCAGGAGGGAAAGCCGTGCCTCGTTGGAAAGCTCTTTGGCAGCCGCTCGCGTGGCCCCACAGCCCGTGGGGCTGCGGGCTTTCCGGCGGCCGTCAGCCTCGGCGCCACCGGCGCCCACGTGGCGCCGCCGCGCCAGCCTGCGAAGCATTTTCCGGTAGGGCCGCGTCTCTGGCGACAGCTCCCACGCCCGAAGAGCCAGGAGGGAAAGCCGTGCCTCGTTGGAAAGCTCTTTGGCAGCCGCTCGCGTGGTCCTACAGCCCGTGGGGCTGCGGGCTTTCCGGCAGCCGTCAGCCTCGGCGATACCGGCGCCCACGTGGCGCCGCCGCGCCAGCCTGCGAAGCATTTTCCGGTAGGGCCGCGGCTCTGGCGACAGCTCCCACGCCCGAAGAGCCAGGAGGGAAAGCCATGCCTCGTTGGAAAGCTCTTTGGCAGCCGCTCGCGTGGCCCCACAGCCCGTGGGGCTGCGGGCTTTCCGGCGGCCGTCAGCTTCGGCGACACCGGCGCCCACGTGGCGCCGCGGCGCCAGCCTGCGAAGCATTTTCCGGTAGGGCCGCGGCTCTGGCGACAGCTCCCACGCCCGAAGAGCCAGGAGGGAAAGCCGTGCCTCGTTGGAAAGCTCTTTGGCAGCCGCTCGCGTGGCCCCACAGCCCGTGGGGCTGCGGGCTTTTCGGCGGCCGTCAGCCTCGGCGACACCAGTGCCCACGTGGCGCCGCCGCGCCAGACTGCGAAGCATTTTCCGGTAGGGCCGCGTCTCTGGCGACAGCTCCCACGCCCGAAGAGCCAGGAGGGAAAGCCGTGCCTCATTGGAAAGCTCTTTGGCAGCCGCTCGCGTGGCCCCCAGCCCGTGGGGCTGCGGGCTTTCCGGCGGCCGTCAGCCTCGGCGACACCGGCGCCAACGTGGCGCCGCCGCGCCAGCCTGCGAAGCATTTTCCGGTAGGGCCGCGGCTCTGGCGACAGCTCCCACGCCCGAAGAGCCAGGAGGGAAAGCCGTGCCTCGTTGGAAATCTCTTTGGCAGCCGGTCGCGTGGTCCTACAGCCCGTGGGGCTGCGGGCTTTCCGGCGGAGGTCAGCCTCGGCGACACCGGCGCCCACGTGGCGCCGCCGCGCCAGCCTGCGAAGCATTTTCCGGTAGGGCCGCGTCTCTGGCGACAGCTCCCACGCCCGAAGAGCCAGGAGGGAAAGCCGTGCCTCGTTGGAAAGCTCTTTGGCAGCCGCTCGCGTGGCCCCACAGCCAGTGGGGCTGCGGGCTTTTCAGCGGCCGTCAGCCTCGGCGACAACATTGCACACGTGGCGCCGCCGCGCCAGCCTGCGAAGCATTTTCCGGTAGGACCGCGGCTCTGGCGACAGCTCCCACGCCCGAAGAGCCAGGAGGGAAAGCCGTGCCTTGTTGGAAAGCTCTTTGGCAGCTGCTCGCGTGGCCCCACAGCCCGTGGGGCTGCGGGCTTTTCGGCGGCCGTCAGCCTCGGCGACACCTGCGCCCACGTGGCGCCGCCGCACCAGCCTGCGAAGCATTTTCCGGTAGGGCCGCGGCTCTGGCGACAGCTCCCACGCCCGAAGAGCCAGGAGGGAAAACCATGCCTCATTGGAAAGCTCTTTGGCAGCCGCTCGCGTGGCCCCACAGCCCGTGGGGCTGCGGGCTTTCCGGCGGCCGTCAGCCTCGGCGACACCTGCGCCCACGTGGCGTCACCGCGCCAGCCTGCGAAGCATTTTCCGGTAGGGCCGCGGCTCTGGCGACAGCTCCCACGCCCGAAGAGCCAGGAGGGAAAGCCGTGCCTCGTTGGAAAGCTCTTTGGCAGCCGCTCGCGTGGCCCCACATCCCGTGGGGCTGCGGGCTTTCCGGCGGAGGTCAGCCTCGGCGACACCGGCGCCAACGTGGCGCCGCCGCGCCAGCCTGCGAAGCATTTTCCGGTAGGGCCGCATCTCTGGAGACAGCTGCCACGCCCGAAGAGCCAGGAGGGAAAGCCGTGCCTCGTTGGAAATCTCTTTGGCAGCCGGTCGCGTGGTCCTACAGCCCGTGGGGCTGCGGGCTTTCCGGCGGAGGTCAGCCTCGGCGACACCGGCGCCCACGTGGCGCCGCCGCGCCAGCCTGCGAAGCATTTTCCGGTAGGGCCGCATCTCTGGCGACAGCTCCCACGCCCGAAGAGCCAGGAGGGAAAGCCGTGCCTCGTTGGAAAGCTCTTTGGCAGCCGCTCGCGTGGCCCCACAGCCAGTGGGGCTGCGGGCTTTTCAGCGGCCGTCAGCCTCGGCGACACCATTGCCCACGTGGCGCCGCCGCGCCAGCCTGCGAAGCATTTTCCGGTAGGACCGCGGCTCTGGCGACAGCTCCCACGCCCGAAGAGCCAGGAGGGAAAGCCGTGCCTTGTTGGAAAGCTCTTTGGCAGCTGCTCGCGTGGCCCCACAGCCCGTGGGGCTGCGGGCTTTCCGGCGGCCATCAGCGTCGGCGACACCTGCGACCACGTGGCGCCGCCGCACCAGCCTGCGAAGCATTTTCCGGTAGGGCCGCGGCTCTGGCGACAGCTCCCACGCCCGAAGAGCCAGGAGGGAAAACCATGCCTCATTGGAAAGCTCTTTGGCAGCCGCTCGCGTGGCCCCACAGCCCGTGGGGCTGCGGGCTTTCCGGCGGCCGTCAGCCTCGGCGACACCTGCGCCCACGTGGCGTCACCGCGCCAGCCTGCGAAGCATTTTCCGGTAGGGCCGCGGCTCTGGCGACAGCTCCCACGCCCGAAGAGCCAGGAGGGAAAGCCGTGCCTCGTTGGAAAGCTCTTTGGCAGCCGCTCGCGTGGCCCCACAGCCCGTGGGGCTGCGGGCTTTCCGGCGGCCGTCAGCCTCGGCGCCACCGGCGCCCACGTGGCGCCGCCGCGCCAGCCTGCGAAGCATTTTCCGGTAGGGCCGCGTCTCTGGCGACAGCTCCCACGCCCGAAGAGCCAGGAGGGAAAGCCGTGCCTCGTTGGAAAGCTCTTTGGCAGCCGCTCGCGTGGCCCCACAGCCCGTGGGGCTGCGGGCTTTCCGGCGGCTGTCAGCCTCAGCGACACCTGCGACCACGTGGCGCCGCCGCGCCAGCCTGCGAAGCATTTTCCGGTAGGACCGCGTCTCTGGCGACAGCTCCCACGCCCGAAGAGCCAGGAGGGAAAGCCGTGCCTCGTTGGAAAGCTCTTTGGCAGCCGCTCGCATGGCCCCATAGCCCGTGGGGCTGCGGGCTTTCCGGCGGCCATCAGCCTCGGCGACACCAGGGCACATGTGGCGCCGCCGCACCAGCCTGCGAAGCATTTTCCGGTAGGGCCGCGGCTCTGGTGACAGCTCCCACGCCCGAAGAGCCAGGAGGGAAAGCCGTGCCTCGTTGGAAAGCTCTTTGGCAGCCGCTCGCGTGGCCCCCAGCCCGTGGGGCTGCGGGCTTTCCGGCGGCCGTCAGCCTCGGCGACACCGGCGCCCACGTGGCGCCGCCGCGCCAGCCTGCGAAGCATTTTCCGGTAGGACCGCGGCTCTGGCGACAGCTCCCACGCCCGAAGAGCCAGGAGGGAAAGCCGTGCCTCGTTGGAAATCTCTTTGGCAGCCGGTCGCGTGGTCCTACAGCCCGTGGGGCTGCGGGCTTTCCGGCGGAGGTCAGCCTCGGCGACACCGGCGCCCACGTGGCGCCGCCGCGCCAGCCTGCGAAGCATTTTCCGGTAGGGCCGCGTCTCTGGCGACAGCTCCCACGCCCGAAGAGCCAGGAGGGAAAGCCATGCCTCGTTGGAAAGCTCTTTGGCAGCCGCTCGCGTGGCCCCACAGCCCGTGGGGCTGCGGGCTTTCCGGCGGCCGTCAGCTTCGGCGACACCGGCGCCCACGTGGCGCCGCCGCGCCAGCCTGCGAAGCATTTTCCGGTAGGGCCGCGTCTCTGGCGACAGCTCCCACGCCCGAAGAGCCAGGAGGGAAAGCCGTGCCTCGTTGGAAAGCTCTTTGGCAGCCGCTCGCGTGGCCCCACAGCCCGTGGGGCTGCGGGCTTTTCGGCGGCCGTCAGCCTCGGCGACACCAGTGCCCACGTGGCGCCGCCGCGCCAGACTGCGAAGCATTTTCCGGTAGGGCCGCGTCTCTGGCGACAGCTCCCACGCCCGAAGAGCCAGGAGGGAAAGCCGTGCCTCATTGGAAAGCTCTTTGGCAGCCGCTCGCGTGGCCCCCAGCCCGTGGGGCTGCGGGCTTTCCGGCGGCCGTCAGCCTCGGCGACACCGGCGCCAACGTGGCGCCGCCGCGCCAGCCTGCGAAGCATTTTCCGGTAGGGCCGCGTCTCTGGCGACAGCTCCCACGCCCGAAGAGCCAGGAGGGAAAGCCGTGCCTCGTTGGAAATCTCTTTGGCAGCCGGTCGCGTGGTCCTACAGCCCGTGGGGCTGCGGGCTTTCCGGCGGAGGTCAGCCTCGGCGACACCGGCGCCCACGTGGCGCCGCCGCGCCAGCCTGCGAAGCATTTTCCGGTAGGGCCGCGTCTCTGGCGACAGCTCCCACGCCCGAAGAGCCAGGAGGGAAAGCCGTGCCTCGTTGGAAAGCTCTTTGGCAGCCGCTCGCGTGGCCCCACAGCCAGTGGGGCTGCGGGCTTTTCAGCGGCCGTCAGCCTCGGCGACAACATTGCACACGTGGCGCCGCGCGCGCCAGCCTGCGAAGCATTTTCCGGTAGGACCGCGGCTCTGGCGACAGCTCCCACGCCCGAAGAGCCAGGAGGGAAAGCCGTGCCTTGTTGGAAAGCTCTTTGGCAGCTGCTCGCGTGGCCCCACAGCCCGTGGGGCTGCGGGCTTTTCGGCGGCCGTCAGCCTCGGCGACACCTGCGCCCACGTGGCGCCGCCGCACCAGCCTGCGAAGCATTTTCCGGTAGGGCCGCGGCTCTGGCGACAGCTCCCACGCCCGAAGAGCCAGGAGGGAAAACCATGCCTCATTGGAAAGCTCTTTGGCAGCCGCTCGCGTGGCCCCACAGCCCGTGGGGCTGCGGGCTTTCCGGCGGCCGTCAGCCTCGGCGACACCTGCGCCCACGTGGCGTCACCGCGCCAGCCTGCGAAGCATTTTCCGGTAGGGCCGCGTCTCTGGCGACAGCTCCCACGCCCGAAGAGCCAGGAGGGAAAGCCGTGCCTCGTTGGAAAGCTCTTTGGCAGCCGCTCGCGTGGCCCCACAGCCCGTGGGGCTGCGGGCTTTCCGGCGGCCGTCAGCCTCGGCGCCACCGGCGCCCACGTGGCGCCGCCGCGCCAGCCTGCGAAGCATTTTCCGGTAGGGCCGCGTCTCTGGCGACAGCTCCCACGCCCGAAGAGCCAGGAGGGAAAGCCGTGCCTCGTTGGAAAGCTCTTTGGCAGCCGCTCGCGTGGCCCCACAGCCCGTGGGGCTGCGGGCTTTCCGGCGGCTGTCAGCCTCAGCGACACCTGCGACCACGTGGCGCCGCCGCGCCAGCCTGCGAAGCATTTTCCGGTAGGACCGCGTCTCTGGCGACAGCTCCCACGCCCGAAGAGCCAGGAGGGAAAGCCGTGCCTCGTTGGAAAGCTCTTTGGCAGCCGCTCGCATGGCCCCATAGCCCGTGGGGCTGCGGGCTTTCCGGCGGCCATCAGCCTCGGCGACACCAGGGCACATGTGGCGCCGCCGCACCAGCCTGCGAAGCATTTTCCGGTAGGGCCGCGTCTCTGGCGACAGCTCCCACGCCCGAAGAGCCAGGAGGGAAAGCCGTGCCTCGTTGGAAAGCTCTTTGGCAGCCGCTCGCGTGGCCCCACAGCCCGTGGGGCTGCGGGCTTTCCGGCAGCCGTCAGCCTCGGCGATACCGGCGCGCACGTGGCGCCGCCGCGCCAGCCTGCGAAGCATTTTCCGGTAGGGCCGCGGCTCTGGCGACAGCTCCCACGCCCGAAGAGCCAGGAGGGAAAGCCGTGCCTCGTTGGAAAGCTCTTTGGCAGCCGCTCGCGTGGCCCCACAGCCAGTGGGGCTGCGGGCTTTTCAGCGGCCGTCAGCCTCGGCGACACCATTGCACACGTGGCGCCGCCGCGCCAGCCTGCGAAGCATTTTCCGGTAGGACCGCGGCTCTGGCGACAGCTCCCACGCCCGAAGAGCCAGGAGGGAAAGCCGTGCCTTGTTGGAAAGCTCTTTGGCAGCTGCTCGCGTGGCCCCACAGCCCGTGGGGCTGCGGGCTTTTCGGCGGCCGTCAGCCTCGGCGACACCTGCGCCCACGTGGCGCCGCCGCACCAGCCTGCGAAGCATTTTCCGGTAGGGCCGCGGCTCTGGCGACAGCTCCCACGCCCGAAGAGCCAGGAGGGAAAGCCGTGCCTCGTTGGAAATCTCTTTGGCAGCCGGTCGCGTGGTCCTACAGCCCGTGGGGCTGCTGGCTTTCCGGCGGAGGTCAGCCTCGGCGACACCGGCGCCCACGTGGCGCCGCCGCGCCAGCCTGCGAAGCATTTTCCGGTAGGGCCGCGTCTCTGGCGACAGCTCCCACGCCCGAAGAGCCAGGAGGGAAAGCCGTGCCTCATTGGAAAGCTCTTTGGCAGCCGCTCGCGTGGCCCCCAGCCCGTGGGGCTGCGGGCTTTCCGGCGGCCGTCAGCCTCGGCGACACCGGCGCCCACGTGGCGCCGCCGCGCCAGCCTGCGAAGCATTTTCCGGTAGGGCCGCGGCTCTGGCGACAGCTCCCACGCCCGAAGAGCCAGGAGGGAAAGCCGTGCCTCGTTGGAAATCTCTTTGGCAGCCGCTCGCGTGGTCCTACAGCCCGTGGGGCTGCGGGCTTTCCGGCGGAGGTCAGCCTCGGCGACACCGGCGCCCACGTGGCGCCGCCGCGCCAGCCTGCGAAGCATTTTCCGGTAGGGCCGCGTCTCTGGCGACAGCTCCCACGCCCGAAGAGCCAGGAGGGAAAGCCGTGCCTCGTTGGAAAGCTCTTTGGCAGCCGCTCGCGTGGCCCCACAGCCAGTGGGGCTGCGGGCTTTTCAGCGGCCGTCAGCCTCGGCGACACCATTGCACACGTGGCGCCGCCGCGCCAGCCTGCGAAGCATTTTCCGGTAGGACCGCGGCTCTGGCGACAGCTCCCACGCCCGAAGAGCCAGGAGGGAAAGCCGTGCCTCGTTGGAAAGCTCTTTGGCAGCCGCTCGCGTGGCCCCACAGCCCGTGGGGCTGCGGGCTTTTCGGCGGCCGTCAGCCTCGGCGACACCGGCGCCCACGTGGCGCCGCCGCGCCCGCCTGCAAAGCATTTTCCGGTAGGGCCGCGGCTCTGGCGACAGCTCCCACGCCCGAAGAGCCAGGAGGGAAAGCCGTGCCTCATTGGAAAGCTCTTTGGCAGCCGCTCGCGTGGCCCCACAGCCCGTGGGGCTGCGGGCTTTCCGGCGGCCGTCAGCCTCGGCGACACCTGCGACCACGTGGCGCCGCCGCGCCAGCCTGCGAAGCATTTTCCGGTAGGGCCGCGGCTCTGGCGACAGCTCCCACGCCCAAAGAGCCAGGAGGGAAAGCCGTGCCTCATTGGAAAGCTCTTTGGCAGCCGCTCGCGTGGCCCCACAGCCCGTGGGGCTGCGGGCTTTCCGGCGGCCATCAGCCTCGGCAACACCGGCGCCCACGTGGTGCCGCCGCGCCAGCCTGCGAAGCATTTTCCGGTAGGACCACGGCTCTGGCGACAGCTCCCACGCCCGAAGAGCCAGGAGGGAAAGCCGTGCCTCGTTGGAAAGCTCTTTGGAAGCCGCTCGCGTGGCCCCACAGCCCGTGGGGCTGCGGGCTTTCCGGCGGCCATCAGCCTCGGCGACACGAGGGCACACGTGGCGCCGCCACGCCAGCCTGCGAAGCATTTTCCGGTAGGACCACGGCTCTGGTGACAGCTCCCCCACCCGAAGAGCCAGGAGGGAAAGCCGTGCCTCGTTGGAAAGCTCTTTGGCAGCCGCTCGCGTGGCCCCACAGTCCGTGGGGCTGCGGGCTTTCCGGCAGCCGTCAGCCTCGGCGACACCGGCGCCCACGTTGCGCCGCCACGCCAGCCTGCGAAGTATTTTCCGGTAGGGCCGCGGCTCTGGCGACAGCTCCCACGCCCGAAGAACCAGGAGGGAAAGCCGAGCCTCGTTGGAAAGCTCTTTGGAAGCCGCTCGCGGGGCCCCACAGCCCGTGTGGCTGCGGGCTTTCCGGCGGACGTCAGCCTCGGCGCCACCGGCGCCCACGTGGCGCCGCCGCGCCAGCCTGAGAAGCATTTTCCGGTAGGGCCGCGGCTCTGGCGACAGCTCCCACGCCCGAAGAGCCAGGAGGGAAAGCCGTGCCTCGTTGGAAAGCTCTTTGGCAGCCGCTCGCGTGGCCCCACAGCCCGTGGGGCTGCGGGCTTTCCGGCGGCCATCAGCCTCGGCGACACCGGCGCCCACGTGGCGCCCCCGCGCCAGCCTGCGAAGCATTTTCCGGTAGGGCCGCGGCTCTGGCGACAGCTCCCACGCCCGAAGAGCCAGGAGGGAAAGCCGTGCCTCGTTGGAAAGCTCTTTGGCAGCCGCTTGCATGGCCCCATAGCCCGTGGGGCTGCGGGCTTTCCGGCGGCCATAAGCCTCGGCGACACCAGGGCACACGTGGCGCCGCCGCGCCAGCCTGCGAAGCATTTTCCGGTAGGACCGCGTCTCTGGCGACAGCTCCCACGCCCGAAGAGCCAGGAGGGAAAGCCGTGCATCGTTGGAAAGCTCTTTGGCAGCCGCTCGCGTGGCCCCACAGCCCGTGGGGCTGCGGGCTTTCCGGCGGCCGTCAGCCTTGGCGCCACCGGCGCCCACGTGGCGCCGCCGCGCCAGCCTGCGAAGCATTTTCCGGTAGGGCCGCGGCTCTGGCGACAGCTCCCACGCCCGAAGAGCCAGGAGGGAAAGCCGTGCCTCGTTGGAAAGCTCTTTGGCAGCCGCTCGCGTGGCCCCACAGCCCGTGGGGCTGTGGGCTTTCCGGCGGCCGTCAGCCTCGGCGCCACCGGCGCCCACGTGGCGCCGCCGCGCCAGCCTGCAAAGCATTTTCCGGTAGGGCCGAGGCTCTGGCGACAGCTCCCACGCCCGAAGAGCCAGGAGGGAAAGCCGTGCCTTGTTGGAAACCTCTTTGGCAGCCGCCCGCGTGGCCCCACAGCCCATGGGGCTGCGGGCTTTTCGGCGGCCGTCAGCCTCGGCGACACCAGTGCCCACGTGGCGCCGCCGCGCCTGCCTGCGAAGCATTTTCCGGTAGGGCCGCGTCTCTGGCGACAGCTCCCACGCCCGAAGAGCCAGGAGGGAAAGCCGTGCCTCGTTGGAAAGCTCTTTGGCAGCCGCTCGCGTGGCCCCACAGCCCGTGGGGCTGCGGGCTTTTCGGCGGTCGTCAGCCTCGGCGCCACCTGCGCCCACGTGGCGCCGCCGCACCAGCCTGCGAAGCATTTTCCGGTAGGGCCGCGTCTCTGGCGACAGCTCCCACGCCCGAAGAGCCAGGAGGGAAAGCCGTGCCTCGTTGGAAAGCTCTTTGGCAGCCGCTCGCGTGGCCCCACAGTCCGTGGGGCTGCGGGCTTTCCGGCAGCCGTCAGCCTCGGCGACACCGGCGCCCACGTGGCGCCGCCACGCCAGCCTGCGAAGCATTTTCCGGTAAGGCCGCGTCTCTGGCGACAGCTCCCACGCCCGAAGAGCCAGGAGGGAAAGCCGAGTCTCGTTGGAAAGCTCTTTGGAAGCCGCTCGCGGGGCCCCACAGCCCGTGGGGCTGCGGGCTTTCCGGCGGCCGTCAGCCTCGGCGACACCGGCGCCCACGTGGCGCCGCCGCGCCAGCCTGAGAAGCATTTTCCGGTAGGGCCGCGGCTCTGGCGACAGCTCCCACGCCCGAAGAGCCAGGAGGGAAAGCCGTGCCTTGTTGGAAACCTCTTTGGCAGCCGCTCGCGTGGCCCCACAGCCCGTGGGGCTGCGGGCTTTTCGGCGGCCGTCAGCCTCGGCGACACCAGTGCCCACGTGGCGCCGCCGTGCCAGCCTGCGAAGCATTTTCCGGTAGGGCCGCGTCTCTGGCGACAGCTCCCACGCCCGAAGAGCCAGGAGGGAAAGCCGTGCCTCGTTGGAAAGCTCTTTGGCAGCCGCTCGCGTGGCCCCACAGCCCGTGGGGCTGCGGGCTTTTCGGCGGCCGTCAGCCTCGGCGCCACCTGCGCCCACGTGGCGCCGCCACGCCAGCCTGCGAAGTATTTTCCGGTAGGGCCGCGGCTCTGGCGACAGCTCCCACGCCCGAAGAACCAGGAGCGAAAGCCGAGCCTCGTTGGAAAGCTCTTTGGAAGCCGCTCGCGGGGCCCCACAGCCCGTGGGGCTGCGGGCTTTCCGGCGGAGGTCAGCCTTGGCGCCACCGGCGCCCACGTGGCGCCGCCGCGCCAGCCTGAGAAGCATTTTCCGGTAGGACCGCGGCTCTGGCGACAGCTCCCACGCCCGAAGAGCCAGGAGGGAAAGCCGTGCCTCGTTGGAAAGCTCTTTGAAAGCTGCTCGCGTGGCCCCCACAGCCCGTGGGGCTGCGGGCTTTCCGGCGGCCATCAGCGTCGGCGACACCTGCGACCACGTGGCGCCGCCGCGCCAGCCTGCGAAGCATTTTCCGGTAGGGCCGCGGCTCTGGCGACAGCTCCCACGCCCGAAGAGCCAGGAGGGAAAGCCGTGCCTCCTTGGAAAGCTCTTTGGCAGCCGCTCGCGTGGCCCCCACAGCCCGTGGGGCTGCGGGCTTTCCGGCGGCCGTCAGCCTCGGCGACACCGGCGCCCACGTGGCGCCGCCGCGCCAGCCTGCGAAGCATTTTCCGGTAGGGCCGCGGCTGTGGCGACAGCTCCCACGCCCGAAGAGCCAGGAGGGAAAGCCGTGCCTCGTTGGAAAGCTCTTTGGCAGCCGCTCGCGTGGCCCCACAGCCCGTGGGGCTGCGGGCTTTCCGGCGGCCGTCAGCCTCGGCGCCACCGCCGCCCACGTGGCGCCGCCGTGCCAGCCTGCGAAGCATTTTCCGGTAGGGCCGCGTCTCTGGCGACAGCTCCCACGCCCGAAGAGCCAGGAGGGAAAGCCGTGCCCTCGTTGGAAAGCTCTTTGGCAGCCGCTCGCGTGGCCCCACAGCCCGTGGGGCTGCGGGCTTTCCGGCGGCTGTCAGCCTCAGCGACACCTGCGACCACGTGGCGCCGCCGCGCCAGCCTGCGAAGCATTTTCCGGTAGGACCGCGTCTCTGGCGACAGCTCCCACGCCCGAAGAGCCAGGAGGGAAAGCCGTGCCTCGTTGGAAAGCTCTTTGGCAGCCGCTCGCATGGCCCCATAGCCCGTGGGGCTGCGGGCTTTCCGGCGGCCATCAGCCTCGGCGACACCAGGGCACATGTGGCGCCGCCGCGCCAGCCTGCGAAGCATTTTCCGGTAGGGCCGCGTCTCTGACGACAGCTCCCACGCCCGAAGAGCCAGGAGGGAAAGCCGTGCCTCGTTGGAAAGCTCTTGGCAGCCGCTCGCGTGGCCCCACAGCCCGTGGGGCTGCGGGCTTTCCGGCGGCCGTCAGCCTCGGCGACACCGGCGCCCACGTGGCGCCGCCGCGCCAGCCTGCGAAGCATTTTCCGGTAGGGCCGCGGCTGTGGCGACAGCTCCCACGCCCGAAGAGCCAGGAGGGGAAAGCCGTGCCTCGTTGGAAGCTCTTTGGCAGCCGCTCCGCGTGGCCCCACAGCCCGTGGGGCTGCGGGCTTTCCAGCGGCCGTCAGCCTCGGCGACACCGGCGCCCCACGTGGCGCCGCCGCGCCAGCCTGCGAAGCATTTCCGGTAGGGCCGCGTCTCTGGCGACAGCTCCCACGCCCGAAGAGCCAGGAGGGAAAGCCGTGCCTCGTTGGAAAGCTCTTTGGCAGCCGCTCGCGTGGCCCCACAGCCCGTGGGGCTGCGGGCTTTCGGCGGCCGTCAGCCCTCAGCGACACCTGCGACCACGTGGCGCCGCCGCGCCAGCCTGCGAAGCATTTTCCGGTAGGACCGCGTCTCTGGCGACAGCTCCCACGCCCGAAGAGCCAGGAGGGAAAGCCGTGCCTCGTTGGAAAGCTCTTTGGCAGCCGCTCGCATGGCCCCATAGCCCGTGGGGCTGCGGGCTTTCCGGCGGCCATCAGCCTCGGCGACACCAGGGCACATGTGGCGCCGCCGCGCCAGCCTGCGAAGCATTTTCCGGTAGGGCCGCGTCTCTGGCGACAGCTCCCACGCCCGAAGAGCCAGGAGGGAAAGCCGTGCCTCGTTGGAAAGCTCTTTGGCAGCCGCTCGCGTGGCCCCACAGCCCGTGGGGCTGCGGGCTTTCCGGCGGCCGTCAGCCTCGGCGACACCGGCGCCCACGTGGCGCCGCCGCGCCAGCCTGCGAAGCATTTTCCCGGTAGGGCCGCGGCTGTGGCGACAGCTCCCACGCCCGAAGAGCCAGGAGGGAAAGCCGTGCCTCGTTGGAAAGCTCTTTGGCAGCCGCTCGCGTGGCCCCACAGCCCGTGGGGCTGCGGGCTTTCTGGCGGCCGTCAGCCTCGGCGCCACCGGCGCCCACGTGGCGCCGCCGCGCCCAGCCTGCGAAAGCATTTTCCGGTAGGGCCGCGGCTCTGGCGACAGCTCCCACGCCCGAAGAGCCAGGAGGGAAAGCCGTGCCTCGTTGGAAAGCTCTTTGGCAGCCGCTCGCGTGGTCCTACAGCCCGTGGGGCTGCGGCTTTCCGGCAGCCGTCAGCCTCGGCGATACCGGCGCCCACGTGGCGCCGCCGCGCCAGCCTGCGAAGCATTTCCGGTAGGGCCGCGGCTCTGGCGACAGCTCCCACGCCCGAAGAGCCAGGAGGGAAAGCCATGCCTCGTTGGAAAGCTCTTTGGCAGCCGCTCGCGTGGCCCCACAGCCCGTGGGGCTGCGGGCTTTCCGGCGGCCGTCAGCTTCGGCGACACCGGCGCCCACGTGGCGCCGCGGCGCCAGCCTGCGAAGCATTTTCCGGTAGGGCCGCGGCTCTGGTGACAGCTCCCACGCCCGAAGAGCCAGGAGGGAAAGCCGTGCCTCGTTGGAAAGCTCTTTGGCAGCCGCTCGCGTGGCCCCACAGCCCGTGGGGCTGCGGGCTTTTCGGCGGCCGTCAGCCTCGGCGACACCAGTGCCCACGTGGCGCCGCCGCGCCAGACTGCGAAGCATTTTTCGGTAGGGCCGCGGCTCTGGCGACAGCTCCCACGCCCGAAGAGCCAGGAGGGAAAGCCGTGCCTCATTGGAAAGCTCTTTGGCAGCCGCTCGCGTGGCCCCACAGCCCGTGGGGCTGCGGGCTTTCCGGCGGCCGTCAGCCTCGGCGACACCTGCGCCCACGTGGCGCCGCCGCGCCAGCCTGCGAAGCATTTTCCGGTAGGGCCGCGGCTCTGGCGACAGCTCCCACGCCCGAAGAGCCAGGAGGGAAAGCCGTGCCTCGTTGGAAAGCTCTTTGGCAGCCGCTCGCGTGGCCCCAGAGCCCGTGGGGCTGCGGGCTTTCCGGCGGCCGTCAGCCTCGGCGCCACCGGCGCCCACGTGGCGCCCGCCGCGCCAGCCTGCGAAGCATTTTCCGGTAGGGCCGCGGCTGTGGCGACAGCTCCCACGCCCGAAGAGCCAGGAGGGAAAGCCGTGCCTCGTTGGAAAGCTCTTTGGCAGCCGCTCGCGTGGCCCCACAGCCCGTGGGGCTGCGGGCTTTCCGGCGGCCGTCAGCCTCGGCGCCACCGGCGCCCACGTGGTGCCGCCGCGCCAGCCTGCGAAGCATTTTCCGGTAGGGCCGCGTCTCTGGCGACAGCTCCCACGCCCGAAGAGCCAGGAGGGAAAGCCGTGCCTCGTTGGAAAGCTCTTTGGCAGCCGCTCGCGTGGTCCTACAGCCCGTGGGGCTGCGGGCTTTCCGGCGGCCATAAGCCTCGGCGATACCGGCGCCCACGTGGCGCCGCCGCGCCAGCCTGCGAAGCATTTTCCGGTAGGGCCGCGTCTCTGGCGACAGCTCCCACGCCCGAAGAGCCAGGAGGGAAAGCCATGCCTCGTTGGAAAGCTCTTTGGCAGCCGCTCGCGTGGCCCCACAGCCCGTGGGGCTGCGGGCTTTCCGGCGGCCGTCAGCTTCAGCGACACCGGCGCCCACCCGTGGCGCCGTGGCGCCAGCCTGCGAAGCATTTTCCAGTAGGGCCGCGGCTCTGGTGACAGCTCCCACGCCCGAAGAGCCAGGAGGGAAAGCCGTGCCTCGTTGGAAAGCTCTTTGCAGCCGCTCGCGTGGCCCCACAACCCGTGGGGCTGCGGGCCTTTCCGGCGGCCGTCAGCCTCGGCGACACCGGCGCCCACGTGGCGCCGCCACGGCCAAGCCTGCGAAGCATTTTCCGGTAGGGCCGCGGCTCTGGCGACAGCTCCCACGCCCGAAGAGCCAGGAGGGGAAAGCCGTGCCTCGTTGGAAAGCTCTTTGGCAGCCGCTCGCGTGGCCCCACAGCCCGTGGGGCTGCGGGCTTTCGGCGGAGGTCAGCCTCGGCGACACCGGCGCCCACGTGGCGCCGCCGCGCCAGCCTGCGAAGCATTTTCCGGTAGGGCCGCATCTCTGGAGACAGCTGCCACGCCCGAAGAGCCAGGAGGGAAAGCCGTGCCTCGTTGGAAATCTCTTTGGCAGCCGCTCGCGTGGCCCCACAGCCAGTGGGGCTGCGGGCTTTTCAGCGGCCGTCAGCCTCGGCGACACCATTGCCCACGTGGCGCCGCCGCGCCAGCCTGCGAAGCATTTTCCGGTAGGACCGCGGCTCTGGCGACAGCTCCCACGCCCGAAGAGCCAGGAGGGAAAGCCGTGCCTTGTTGGAAAGCTCTTTGGCAGCTGCTCGCGTGGCACCACAGCCCGTGGGGCTGCGGGCTTTCCGGCGGCCATCAGCGTCGGCGACACCTGCGACCACGTGGCGCCGCCGCGCCAGCCTGCGAAGCATTTTCCGGTAGGGCCGCGGCTCTGGCGACAGCTCCCACGCCCGAAGAGCCAGGAGGGAAAGCCGTGCCTCGTTGGAAATCTCTTTGGCAGCCGCTCGCGTGGCCCCACAGCCCGTGGGGCTGCGGGCTTTCCGTCGGCCGTCAGCCTCAGCGACACCTGCGCCCACGTGGCGTCGCCGCGCCAGCCTGCGAAGCATTTTCCGGTAGGGCCGCGGCTCTGGCGACAGCTCCCACGCCCGAAGAGCCAGGAGGGAAAGCCGTGCCTCGTTGGAAAGCTCTTTGGCAGCCGCTCGCGTGGCCCCACAGCCCGTGGGGCTGCGGGCTTTCCGGCGGCCGTCAGCCTCGGCGCCACCGGCGCCCACGTGGCGCCGCCGCGCCAGCCTGCGAAGCATTTTCCGGTAGGGCCGCGTCTCTGGCGACAGCTCCCACGCCCGAAGAGCCAGGAGGAAAGCCGTGCCTCGTTGGAAAGCTCTTTGGCAGCCGCTCGCGTGGCCCCACAGCCCGTGGGGCTGCGGGCTTTCCGGCGGCTGTCAGCCTCAGCGACACCTGCGACCACGTGGCGCCGCCGCGCCAGCCTGCGAAGCATTTTCCGGTAGGACCGCGTCTCTGGCGACAGCTCCCACGCCCGAAGAGCCAGGAGGGAAAGCCATGCCTCGTTGGAAAGCTCTTTGGCAGCCGCTCGCATGGCCCCATAGCCCGTGGGGCTGCGGGCTTTCCGGCGGCCATCAGCCTCGGCGACACCAGGGCACATGTGGCGCCGCCGCGCCAGCCTGCGAAGCATTTTCCGGTAGGGCCGCGTCTCTGGCGACAGCTCCCACGCCCGAAGAGCCAGGAGGGAAAGCCGTGCCTCGTTGGAAAGCTCTTTGGCAGTCGCTCGCGTGGCCCCACAGCCCGTGGGGCTGCGGGCTTTCCGGCGGCCGTCAGCCTCGGCGACACGGGCGCCCACGTGGCGCCGCCGCGCCAGCCTGCGAAGCATTTTCCGGTAGGGGCCGCGTCTCTGGCGACAGCTCCCACGCCCGAAGAGCCAGGAGGGAAAGCCGTGCCTCGTTGGAAAGCTCTTTGGCAGCCGCTCGCGTGGTCCTACAGCCCGTGGGGCTGCGGGCTTTCCGGCAGCCGTCAGCCTCGGCGATACCAGCGCCCACGTGGCGCCGCCGCGCCAGCCTGCGAAGCATTTTCCGGTAGGGCCGCGGCTCTGGCG
>NW_026529988.1:0-19682 GCF_028500815.1 Rissa tridactyla
AGTCGCAGTGGGTGCAGGCATGGCCATGGCATGGGGACATCTTGGGGACACCAGTCGCAGCGGGTGCAGGCATGGCCATGGCATGGGGACATCTTGGGGACACCCAGTCGCAGCGGGTGCAGGCATGGCCATGGCGTGGGGACATCTTGGGGACACCAGTCGCAGTGGGTGCAGGCATGGCCATGGCGTGGGGGACATCTTGGGGACACCAGTCACTACAGGTGCGGGCACGTCCATGGGGCGTCTTGGGGACCAGTGGTCACCATGGGTACAGGCTTGGCCATGTCATGGGAACATCTTGGGGACAGCGGTCACCGCGGGTGCGGGCATGGCCATGGCGTGGGGACATCTTGGGGACACCAGCCACCACAGGTGCGGGCATGTCCATGGGGCGTCTTGGGGACAGTGGTCACCAGGGGTACAGGCATGGCCATGGCGTGGGGACATTCTTGGGGACAGCGGTCACCGCGGGGTGCGGGCATGGCCATGGGGACATCTTGGGGTTAGTGGTCACCACGGGTGGGGGCGTGGCCATGGCGTGGGGGCATCTTGGGGAACAGCGCGGTCACCACGGGTGCAGGCTTGGCCATGGCCTGGGGATGTTGCCATGGCAGAGGCCCCCGGTGCCACCTCGGCCCTGCCCCCACCGCCGTTGCCAGCAGCAGGGGCCGAGGTCCCTGCCCGACGCCCGGTCCCCAGCGTGGCACGGCGCCGGTGAGAGGTGTGGGGCCTGGAGCACACCACCGTCCCACCGGCCATCTGCCCGGCTGCCCCAGCCATTTGTCCTGCTAGCTGGCTGGCCGTCACTGTGTCCCTCTGGCCCCTATCCCATCCACCAGTCCGGCTTGCCATCCCTCCATCCATCCCTCCATCCATCCATCTGTCCTTCCATCCCTCCATCCCTCCATCTGTCCTTCCATCCATCCTTCCATACCTCCATCTATCTCCATCCATCCCTCCGTCCACCCATCTCCATCCAGCCATCCCTCCAGCCATCCCTCCAGCCACCCATCCCCCTCCATCCCTTCACTCATCCACCCATCCATCCATCCCTCCATCCCTCCATCCATCCTTCTCCACCCATCCATCCCTCCATCCATCCATCCCTCCATCCCTTCATCCATCCCTCCATCCATCCATCTCCATCCCTCCATCCCTCCATCCATCCCTCCATCCATCCATCCATCTCCATCCCTCCATCCATCCATCCCTTCATCCATCCCTCCATCCACCCCTCCCTTCATCCATCCATCCCTTCATCCACCCATCCCCATCCATCCATCCCTTCATCCCTTCATCCACCCATCTCCATCCATCCCTCCATCCACCCATCTCCATCCATCCATCCCTTCATCATCCATCTCCATCCACCCATCTCTATCCATTCATCCCTTCATCCATCCCTCCATCCCTTCATCCATCCACCCATCCATCCATTCATCCCTCCATCCATCCATCCATCCATCCATCCATCCACCCATCTCCATCCATCCATCCCTTCATCATCATCCATCTCCATCCACCCATCTCTATCCATCCATCCATCCCTTCATCCCTTCATCCATCCATCCCTCCATCCATCCATCCCTTCATCCATCCCTCCATCCATCCGTCCATCCATCCCTTCATCATCCGTCTCCATCCACCCATCTCTATCCATTCATCCCTTCATCCATCCCTCCATCCCTTCATCCATCCCTCCATCCCTTCATCCATCCCTCCCTCCGTCTCCATCCCTCCATCCCTCCCTCCGTCCCTTCCACCCGGACCCGGGGGGGGGGGGGGTGTGTGAACGGCGATGCCGGGGCCTGGCGGGGGGTGGGGGGCGCGGTGCCCCCCGCCGTGTCCCGCTGTCCCCGGTAGGGTGCCCGCCCCCATTCCCGCCCCCATTCCCGCTCCCGCTCCCGTTATTCCCGGTCGGGGGCGGGGCGCTCGCCCGTCTCCATGGCAACGGTGGGCGGGGGCCGCGGGGGGCCGCCGGGAGCCGCCGTGCGGTGAGTGCGGGCGGGGGGGGGGGGGGGGAGATGGGGGGCTCCCCACGGGCCCCACGCGTGTCCCCGCACCCCCCAAGACGCCCCACCGCCTGCCCCCATGCCTGTCCCTGTGCCCCCCCCCGGTGTGCCCCCACACCCCGACGCACCCCCCCCCCCCCCCCACCCCGGCTGAGCCCCACGCGTGCCCCCCCACCCCCCACCCCAGGGCACCCCACAGGTGTGCCCCACACATGTCCGTCCCGTCCCCCCCCCCCCCCCAGGGTGACCCACAGTCTCTGGACCCCATGTGTCCCCCACGGATGCGCCCCACACCCCAGGGCCCCCCCCCATGGGTGAGCCCCCACGCATGTCCCCCACACCCCGGGGCCCCCCATGGCTGTGCCCCACACACTAACGCCCCCCACAGATGTGCCCCACACATGTCCCTGCACCCCCAGGACACGCCACAGATGTGCCCCACACCCCAGGGCACCCCAAGGCCCCCCATGGCTGTGCCCCACACGTGTCCCCACACACCCCAAGCCCCCCCCATGGCCGTGCCCCGTGTGTGTCCCTGCACCCCCGAGGCTCCCCACAGCTGTGCCCCACATGTCCCCACACTCTAAGGCCCCCCACAGATGTGTCCCACACATGTCCCTGCACCCGCAGGACACCCCACGGATGTGCCCCACACCCCAGGGCACCCCAAGGCACCCCGCGGCTGAGCCCCACACCCCCAAGCCCCCCCCACCGGCTGTGCCCCCACACGTGTCCCCCACACCCTAAGGCCCCCCCACAGGTGTGCCCCACACGTGTCCCCGCACACCAAGCCCCTCCATGGCTGTGCCCCACACGTGTCCCCGCACCCCAAGACCCCCCCACGGCTGTGCCCCACATGTGTCCCTGCACCCTAAGGCCCCCCACAGGTGTGCCCCACACGTGTCCCCGCACCCCAAGGCCCCCCACGGCTGTGCCCCCACACGTGTCCCCGCACCCCAAGACCCCCCACGGCTGTGCCCCACATGTGTCCCCACACCCTAAGGCCCCCCACAGGTGTGCCCCACACGTGTCCCTGCACCCCAAGACCCCCCACGGCTGTGCCCCACACGTGTCCCCGCACCCCAAGGCCCCCCACGGCTGTGCCCCACACATGTCCCCACACCCTAAGGCCCCCCACAGGTGTGCCCCACACGTGTCCCTGCACCCTAAGGCCCCCACAGGTGTGCCCCACACATGTCCCTGCACCCGCAGGACACCACCCCACCCGGATGTGCCCCACACGTGTCCCCGCACCCCAAGGCCCCCCACGGCTGTGCCCCACACGTGTCCCCGCACCCCAAGACCCCCCACGGCTGTGCCCCACACATGTCCCCACACCCTAAGGCCCCCACAGGTGTGCCCCACACATGTCCCTGCACCCGCAGGACACCCCACGGATGTGCCCCACACGTGTCCCCGCACCCCAGGGCCCCCCCACAGCCAAGCCGTGCCTGAGCCGTGCCGGGGTCCCCTCACTCTCTGTCCCCCCGCAGCTGCGGGACCCGAGCGGATCCGTGTCCCACCCCCCCATCCAGGATGGAGGGGCGCGAGAGACGGGAGAGGAGGAGGAGGAGGAGGAGGAGGAGGAGGAGGAGGAGGAGGAGGAGGAGGAGGAGGAGGAGGAGGGGGTGCGCATCACCCCCCCAGCTGCTGAAGGCCAGCACGGGGGAGTTCGCCCTGGAGTCCATCCTGCTGCTGCGGCTGCGGGGCCGCGGCATCGCCCCACCTGGGCTGCCTGGGCGACTGCGCCAACCTGGAATGGCTGGACCTTTCCGGCAACGCCATCGCCCAGTTTGGGTCCATTGGCTTCCCTCAAATCCCTCACCGTCCTCAACCTGGCCCGGAATCGCGTGGCCAGCCTGGAACCCCTGGGTTCTTGCCAAAATCTCCAAAGCCTCAACGTAGCCGGCAACCGGGTGAGCAGCCTCCAGCAGCTGCGGTGCCTGACGGGGCTGCGGCGCCTGGAGAGCCTGCGCCTACGCGATCCCCCTCGCCCGTTTGGCCAACCCCCTCTGCGTCACCGCACCCCCGGCGTATCGCGCCGCTTTGGCCGACATGTTCCCCGGCCTCAAAGCCATCGACGGCGAGCGGTTTGTCGGGTCGCGGGAGCGAGTTTTACCAGCTTTGCCGGGATCTCGACAGCTCGCTGGGACGCGGCGGCAGCGGCGGCAACGCCGGCGCCGGTCCGGAAGCGCCTCGAGCGGCTCAGCCTTGGGTGGAAGCGGGTTTTTGGGAACCGCGGCCGCCCCGGCGTAGCTCCATCATGGAAGAAGCCTACAAGCAGTTCGGGGAAGTGCTGCAGGAATGCCGGGAGCTGAGCCGGCGCGCCGACGACACCATCGCCCAGGCGGAACGGGCGCTCAGCAGCCGCCCCGACCCCCAATTCCTTCGTCTTCTGAGCCACGAGACCCCGGCCCCGGTCCCCATGCCACCCACCACCCTGGAACCGCCGTCACCGAAGAGGACGCCGGAGGAGCCGCGAGGAATCCGGAGCAGCAACAGACATAGCCGGGGACACGCCATCAACCCCGGGGGCTCTGGGATGGGGAACCGGGGCAGGAGCAGAGATGTCCTTAGGGAATTTGGAGCCATCCCCGAGTTCTCCAGCCCGGAGGGGAGACTTGTGGGGCTGTGGAGGCCCGCGGGTGGGGACAGGTGACATCGTGGGGGACCGGGGGACGTGGCGAGGTTGTGCAGTAAAAGGCGTGCCGTCCTCAAAAATCCCTCTCTCTACCGCATCGTCCTGGGCCCGGGGCCGGGACTCGCCTCTACCCATTGCTCTGCCTGGACCCACCGCGTCCCCGTCCCTCCTCCTGGGACAAGGGACAAGGGGGGTGACGCACCCGGTGGGCGGAGCTGGCGCGGAGCCCCCGCAACAGGCGGGACGTGGGGCTGAGCCCCCTCCCACGATCCCCGGTGGGAATAACAGCGGAGATAGCAGGAGCCAGAGCTGGGGTTTACTGGTGAGCTGGGGGGCGGCGGGGGGGGGGGGACACACACGCACACATCCAGGACCCTCCGTCGGTGACGCGGTGCTGGGGGGGGTGGCAGGCGCAGGGCGGGGGGAGGACGGGCCAGTCCCCTGTGGCAGCGTTCCGTCTCCTCGGGGCTGGCGGTGGGCCTGGAGAGGGGACACAGGGAGGGGCTGGTGGCAGGAGGAACCCCCCCCTACACGCACACACACACCCCCCGTGACTTTGTCCCTGTCCCCAGGGCCAGCGCTCCCCAGGGCCAGCGCGCCCCCGGAGGCGGCAGACCTGGCTGGAGATGTCCTTGGTGTGGCGTGGGGGGGTGTTCTCCCAGCCAAGGACAGCCCCCAGCACAGTGCGGGGGGGGACCCCGGCGGGGCTGCGTGTCCCCCACCCCAGCCCCCCCGGTCGCCAGCACCTACCGTGTGGGGACGTGGGGACGTCCGGCCACCTAAGCTGGCAGCCCCATGGAGAAGGCGTACATGCCGGGGAGGTAGAGCGCGTCCGTCGCCTTGCCGGCCTCTTCCACCGCCCGGCACTCCGCCTCGTCGCGCTGCTTGATCTCCTGCGGGGCAGAGGAGGGGGGGGGCTGGCACCCACCACGGCACCGCGAGGGTCCTGGCAGGGACTGGCACCCACGATAGCACCAGGAGGGTCCCGGCGGGGGCTGGCACCCACCACACCACCACGAGGGCCCTGGAAGCCAGTGGGGACCCACCACAGCACCGTGAAGGTCCCAGTGGGGACTGGCACCCCACCATGGCACCAGGAGGGGTCCCGGCAGGGGCTGGCACCCCCCCACGGCACCAGGAGGGTCCTGGCAGCTGGTGGGGACCCCATCACAGCACCGCGAGGGGCCCGGTGGGGGGCTGGCACCCACCACGGCACCACAAGGGTCCCAGTGGGAGCTGGGACCCCACCACGGCACCAGGAGGGTCCTGGCAGCTGGTGGGGACCCATCTTGGCACCCACAAGAGTCCCGGGCGGGGGCTGGCACCCCACCATGGCACCGTGAGGGTCCTGGCAGTTGGGGGGGGACCCATCATGGCACCACAAGGGGCCCGGTGGCAGCTGGCACCCCACCAGAGCACCGCAAGGGTCACGGGAGGGGGCTGGCACCCCACCACGGCACCACAAGGGGTCCCAGTGGGGGCTGGCACCCACCACGGCACCAGGAGGGTCCTGGCAGTTGGTGGGGACCCATCACGGCACCGCGAGGGTCACCGTAGGGGCTGGCACCCACCACGGCACCAGGAGGGGTCCTGGCAGTTGGTGGGGACCCCACCACGGCACCCGCGAGGGGCCCAGCGGGGACTCACA
Organism: Rissa tridactyla; assembly: GCF_028500815.1. Lineage (NCBI taxonomy): Eukaryota > Metazoa > Chordata > Aves > Charadriiformes > Laridae > Rissa > Rissa tridactyla. The sequence goes on from NW_026529988.1 coordinate 6,302, forward strand.
CCCACCACGGCACCACAAGGGTCCTGGCAGCTGGTGGGGACCCATCACAGCACCGCGAGGGTCCTGGCAGGGACTGGCACCCACCATGGCACCAGGAGCGTCCTGGCAGTTGGTGGGGACCCATCTTGGCACCCACAAGGGGCCCGGTGGGGGCTGGCACCCACCACGGCACCGCAAGGGTCACGGCAGGGGCTGGCACCCCACCAGGGCATCCCGAGCCAGCGGGGACCCGCGCCGGTAGCCCAGGGGACAAACTCACCTTCACCCGCCATGTGATGGCTGGGGCCGCAGTTGTGGTACTTGTCCAGCACCTTGGGGACATCGCCGTGGTCAAACTTGTAGCAAGCCACGCAGACAGGCTTCCTCTGGGGACACAGCAGGGCCTGTCACCACCCGCTCCCCCGGGGGACACCCGCCGGCTCCCGGCCAGCCCCCTGCCCTGCCGGGCCTGGGGACATCCACGCCACACCGCCGCTGCCAGGAACCATCGTCACCTCCCCCGGCACAGGCGGCAGCACGGCGGAGGGGATGGAGGGCGGGGGGGACGGGGGGTGTCCGGGGGAGGCAGAGGTGCGCTGTCCCCCACGGGATGTGACCCCCAGGGAAGGGGCGGCGGCGTCCGGCGTCCCCGACTCACCCGGTTCTCCAGGGTGCGGCAGTTCTGGGGCCGCGGTGCCCGCTTGCCGCAGGCCGTCTGCACCAGGCTGAGCCGCAGCTGGACAAACGTCCCCGAGGGATCTTCCTGGGGGGACAAGGGGGACAGGCCGTCAGCCGCCGGCGGCTCCCAACACGGGCCGGCGGCCCGAACCGGAGGGTCCCTGGAATCCCCAGCCCCTCCCGAGGAACGGGAGCATCCCAGCCGTCGGTGCTCCCGGCTGCGCCGCGATGGCCGGGCACCAGCAGCCGCTGGCCCCGTGGCCACCGCGGGTTAATGAGTAGCTGAGCCCCCGCCAGCCCCTGCCCTCCCTGTCCCCAGTGACCGGCCTGCTCTGTCCCTGCCAATGGGTCTGTCCCCACACCCAGCCACCTCCCGGCTCTGGGACACCCCAGCAGCCACCACCCCTCCCTCCATGATGCCCCGGCACCCGCTGTCCCCTCCTCTGCGACACCCCCGGCACCCTGCGCCTCCTCCATGACACCCCCGGCACCCCGCTGTCCCCTCCTCCATGACACCCCAGCACCCACCGTCCCCCTCCCTCCGTGACACCCCGCCACCGATCCCCTCCTCTCGTGACACCCCGGCACCCACCACCACCCCCTCCATGAAACCGCAGCACCCACCGTCCCCTCCTTCTGGGACACCCCAGCACCCAGACCCCCCCACACTCTGTGACAGGGCACCTCCTGGCACCCACCAACACCTCTTCTGTGACACCCCAGCACCCACCCCCCCTCCATGACACCCAGGCATCCACCATCCCCTCCCTCTGGGCCACCCCAGCACCCACCCCCTCCCTCCGTGACACCCTGACACCCACCAACACCTTCTCTGTGACACCCCAGCACCCACGTCACCTCCCTGTGGGCCACCCCAGCACCCCCCCCCATGACATCCCAGCACCCACCGTCACCCCTCCATGACACCCCAGCACCCATCCCCTCCCTCCGGGACACCCTGACACCCACCAACATCTTCTCTGTGACACCCCAGCACCCAGTTCCCCCTCCGGGACACCCCAGCACCCACCGTCACCCCCTCCATGACACCCCAACGCCCACCCCCCCCCCCATGACACCCTGGCACTGCCCCCCTCCTCCATGACACCCCAGCACCCAACTCCCCGCTCCGTGACACCCCAGCACCCACCGCCCCCTCCCCTCCGTGACACCCCGACCCCCCCAGGTCCCGGCCCAGGCCTTCGGCCGCCATCCAACCCCCCCCCCCCACACACACCCCCACCCCCCCCCGGCTCACGCACCCTCTCCACAACCCCCTCCACCGCCCGCTCCCTGAAGAGGGCCTGGACGCTGCTGCGGCCATGGAAGGCCTCCAGCACCTCCCCGCACCACCCGCCGCTGCAGCGGCGAGGGGCCGGCGGCCACCATGGCCACCAGGCCCAGGCAGAGGGCTAGCGGGAACCTCATCCCTGCGGCCGGGCCGGGGTTGGGGGAAGGGGGGGGGGAAAAAAGGGCTGCCTGACCCCGGCGAGCCTCACGGATCGGGGCTGCGCTCGGTCATTAACCGATTTCCTGGGAACTGCCCTCTTTTTCCGCCCCCGGGGGCGGCCAGGCCTCCTCCCCCCCCCCCCCCCTCCCCGGGAGCGGGAGGCGGGGGAGGGGGGTGGCGGAAGGACTAAAGTCCCCAAAACAAAGTCCAACGGGCCACGGTGTCCCCATCCCCCCCCCCGCGGTGTCCCTTCCCCCCCCCGCCGTGTCCCTGTGTGTGTGTGTGCGTGTCGTGTCCGTCCCCTTCCCCGTTAGGGCCGGTACCGGGAAAATGGCGGCGGGGGGAAATGGCGGCGGGGAGGTGGGTGGGGGGACGGGGGGACACTCTGGCCCACCGCGGGGGTAGCGGGGGGGAACGGCCACTCTATGGTGGCGCCGGGGGGCGCTCTGGCCGAGCGGCTCGATGGTGCCGGCAGGGGGCGCTGCCGCCGCCGCTCCCCCTCCCAACCCGCGGCTGACCCGGAAGTGCTCCGGGAAAGCGGTGGGCGGAGCCTCTCCGCCGCCACCTCTCCTCCTCCTCCTCCTCCTCCTCCTCCCCCCCCTCCTCCCGCCGCCGCCGGGTTGACGTCATCGCCGCCACGACGTCATCGCGTGGCGGGACATCGTCCACCCGTGAGTTTCTCCGCGGGGGGGGGGGGGGGGGGGCGGGAGGCCTCGGGGCCTGGTGGCGGGGTTACGGTGAGGGGCCGGGCCTGTGGGGCTCCGGTGAGGCCTAGTAGGCCTCGAGGCCCTGCCCGCACCCACACCGCTGCCTGTACCCCCAGCCACCCCCCTGCCCGCACCCCTGCCCGCACCGCTACCCCTGCCTGCACCCCTGCCTGCACCCCAACCCCTGCCTGCACCCCTGCCTGCACTGCTACCCCTGCCTGCACCCCTGCCTGCACCCCAACCCCTGCCCGCACCCCTGCCCGCACCCCTGCCCGCACCCCTGCCTGCACCCCAACCCCTGCCCGCACCCCTGCCTGCACCGCTACCCCTACCCACACCCCTGCCTTCACCCCTGCCTGCACCCTGCCTTCACCCCTGCCTGCACCCCTGCCCCTGCCTGCACCCCAGCCCCCTGCCTGCACCCTGCCTTCACCCCTGCCTGCACCCCTGCCCCTGCCTGCACCCTGCCTTCATCCCTGCCTTCACCCCTGCCTGTACCCCTGCCCCTGCCTGCACCCTGCCTGCACCCCTGCCTGCACCCCTGCCCCTGCCTGCACCCCTGCCTTCATCCCTGCCTGCACCCCTGCCCCTGCCAGCACCCCTGCCCCTGCCTGCACCGCTGCCCCTGCCTGCACCCCTGCCTGCACACCCTGCCCCTGCCAGCACCCCTGCCCGCACCGCTTACCCCTGCCTGCACCCCTGCCCGCACCGCTACCCCTGCCTGCACCCCTGCCTGCACCCCTGCCTGCACCCCTGCCCCTGCCTGCACCGCTGCCCCTGCCTGCACCCCTGCCTGCATCTCTACCCCTGCCTGACCACGGCAGCACCGGCTGCGTAACCGGCCCCGGGGAGCGACGCGGCCCAGTTAAGTAGGGCTGAGCCGGCCACAGGATCGTCAGCGCCCGGTGGGACTTAACGATCAGGAGCTAACGAGGCTTGGCGTGGTGGAGAGGCGCCTCCCGTGATCCCACGGGACGTGTGCCCTGATGGGTGTCCGCACCGGAGGATCCTGAGTCCCGGAATGCAGCACACCCCCACGGCGGGTTGGGATGCCAGCTCCTCTCGCCAGCCGGTTTCCAAAACTTTAGCTCTGATTAAAGCCGAGCCTTCGTGAAAGCGTCCCGAGCGCCGCCGGGGCTTTGAAAGGGGGGATGTGGGGCTCGGCGCGGCCGTTTTTGCCCCCTTAACCCCCTCCTCGAGGCACCGTGCCCCGCGTGGGGTGCTCGGAGAGGAGGGGACGGACCGGGGCGCCCGCGGAGAAGGCGGGCGAGGTTTTCCTTTCCCACCCAAACTGGGCAGGAGGCGTTTTCCTGGTGGATCTCTGACGGGGTTTTGGGGGATTTTGGTCGGGGCGACCCTCGCTTCGTAGAATCACAGACTGGTTTGGGTTGGAAGAGACCTTGAAAGATCATCCCGTTCCGACCCTCTTCCCTGGGGCAGGGACGCCGCGGGGGACACCGGGGGACTTCCCCGCGACACGGGAGCGGGCCGGGCTGTGCCTTTGCTTTCGCCAGGCTGGCTCTCGGCTGCCGGGAGCTGCCCGTTCCCCGTCCTCGAGGCCGCCGGCAACGCTTGGCGTGCGGCGACGGGCCTCTTGGTGTTGGACTACAAATCCCAGTAGCGCTGCCTGCGCTGCCTGCGCTGCCTGCGGGGAAGCTTTTACCGTAAACAGAATGAATCCGGGCCAGACCCCGGGGTCAGCGCCTTCCTCTCCCCTAAAATAACTGGGAGGAGGAGGAGGAGGAGGAAGAGGGATACAGAAGGCAGCGGAGCCTCTGGCGAGGCGGCCCAGCTCCTCCCCAGCGTGCCCCCGCCGCTCTCTCCCCGCTCACCGGCTCCTCTCTCTCGCCCTCCCAGGGACCCGCAGCAGCCATTTGGAGGAAGTCGAGGGGGGGAAGATCGGAGAAGGTGGCGGAAGGCGGAGGGGAAGGACAGCCACCGCCCCGCTCTCTCCCCCGGAGCTGATGTCCTCGTCCCCTCGCCGGGCGGCCCCGAGGGGAGCCATGTCTGCAGGGGAGCGCCCCAGGTACGCGCGGATTTGGGGAGGTGTTGGTGGGGGGGGGGGTGGGGGGCAGCAGCTTCTCCATCCCCAGGGAAAGGCCGGAGCGGGGCCAGCTCTGCCCGCGTCCCTCCGCGCCAGGCGGGAGGGAACCCCCTCTTTTCGTCCTCTGACATTTTGAAGGGGGGGCGTTGGGGTTTTCCCAGGGCCTGGGAGCTTTTCTGGTGCTTTTCTCCTCCTCGTTTGGAAATACCGAGGCCCCGAGGAGCCGCCCCGAGCCCCCCCTGCGAGACTTTTTCTTTTAAATTGGCGCTTCTTAAAGTTACGGCAGCGCGGGCTGGGCTCCCTGTCTCCTGCCATCTGCTCTCCTCGCGCTCCTGCCAAGCTACGGAGGGGTTTTGAAGGAAGAAGAGAGGAATCCTGGGGCAGATTGGGTGTCGAGCTTCCCGGGAAAAGCTGCTTTGGCTCCTTCGGGAGATTTCCTCCTTCAGTCCCGGATCCCGGCTGGGTTGGGGAGCGGGGCTGGGAGATCGCACCCAGGCGAGGGGATCCGCTTGGGAACCGAGCGATCTCTTTGGAGGGGGTGGTGAGCGTTTTGCTTCTGCCCGTTGTGAGCTCTGCTGGAGGCTCGCTGTCAGGCGATGCTCACGCTCACGGGGGAAACTGAGGCGCGGAGGAGAAGCAGCTTTCCTGCGCCGAAACAAGCCGGTGGCAAAGCGGGAGGTGTCACCCCCAGCCCCTGTCCTGCCCTCCTGCGTCTCTTCCCGCCTGCACCCCCTGCTCCTGCTCCTTTCCCGAAGGATTGAAGCTGCCTTCGGGATTTCGACCCCGCCGCATCCAGGGGCTCGGGGGCAGCAGTGCCCAGCGTTTGGGCAGAACCAGCCCTTCCATCCACCTCCTCCGGTGCCCGGACAGCTTTTCCCAGCCCTCCGCGGGGAAAAGGGCCTGGGATTTCTGCCGGCTGCGCTGTTGCGGATGCGGAGCCCGAGGGGGAATGCCTCGGCGGTGATCCCGCAGAGCCAGGACCCCCCTCGAGGGTTTGCGGAGGGCGCGGGTGTGTAAAGTGTCACCCCCGGCGAGGCGTACGCCCCCTTCGCCGTGGGGCAGGTCTCGCTGGTGGCGGCCCGTGGGCGTTGGGCGTTCATCCGAAAGCCCACCGCCCCGTCCGTCGGATCACAGAATCAGCGAGGTTGGGAAAAAAAAAAGATGGTGGAGTCCAACCGTTAGCCCGGCGCTGCCGAGCCCACCGCTACCCCGCGTCCCTCGGCACCGGCTTTTAAATCCCCCCAGGGATGGCGACTCCCCCCGCTGCCCTGGGCAGCCTCTTCCAACGCTCCACAACCCTTTCCGGGAAGAAATTTGTCCTAATATCCATCCTAAACCTCCCCTGGCGCAACTTGAGGCTGTTTCCTCTTGTCCCATGGCCTGTTCCTTGGGAGAAGAGCCCGACCCCCCCCGGCTACCCCCTCCTTTCAGGGAGCTGTGGAGAGCGAGGAGGTCTCCCCTCAGCCCCCTTTTCTCCAGGCTGAACACCCCCAGCTCCCTCAGCCACTCCTCACAAGACTCCTGCTCCAGACCCCTCACCAGCTCCGGTGCCCTTCTCCGGACTCGCTCCAGCCCCTCCGTGTCTTTTCTTGGCGTGAGGGGCCCAAAACTGGACGCGGCCCTCGAGGTGGGGCCTCACCAGTGCCCAGGACAGGGGGGACCGTCGCTGCCGCCGCTGAAAAAAAACCCGTAGAAACGAATCCTTCCCCCCCCCAAAAAAAAAAAGCCGTGGCGACGTGCTGACAACGCTTCTCCTCTCTCCCGACCCAGCCCGCCCACGCCCTGAACCTGCTCCCTTACCCCAGGCTGAGCGAGGTGCCGAGAGCCGGACCCGAGCTGGATGCTGTGGGTGCCGAGATCCCGTCCGACCCCCTGCACAGGTGAGTGTCGGGGACGGCACCGCGCCGGGCGGGATTCGCCGACGCGGGAGAGGGGTTCGGGGACGCGTTTGCGGTGTTCTCCGGGGTCCAGCCCGTCCTGCCCTAACACCGAGTCCGACTGACTGCCGGCGACGGTCTCCTCTTGACCGGTGCAGGGGGTGACACAAATAGCGTATGTAAATGTATGCAAATGCAGAATCCCCAGCCTGGAGAAGGTCCTTCAGCCCCTCTGCTAAAGATGGAGGCTTCTCTTCTGCTTGGGAGGTTGGAATTAACGGCATTTTTGCGGTAGCCTTTGATATCCCGTGATAAAAGCCTCACGCGGGATCTGAGGATACCGGGGGGCGAGCGTGCGAAAGACCACGGAAAGAGGCGTTTTTCCAAGGAACGGCGCTTCTTCCCCACCTTTCGCCTTGCCAGGAGGAGGGAGCCCGGTGCTGGTATTTCCTTTTATCTTTAATTACACTTCAGGCAGCAGAAGCTTAAAATAGATGAAAGCGATGCCCCCGGGCTTCCTTCATTTTAGCTTATTTGTGAATTCGCCCGGGCGGCTCCAGCCTAACGAGGCCTGTGCCGAACGCGTGTTTCCCGGTGTGACGGTTAACGGTGACCGGCGGCTCTTCTCCCTTCCGCCAGGCTACAGATTTTTCAAGCCCGGTGGTTTGTTCGGGATTAAACAGTCGGAGGAGCCGTACCCCGAAGGCCAGCAGATGCAGGAGGAGAGCAAGATCCTCGTCAGCCCCTGCGCGGGTAGGTGCTCCCTGCGTCCCGGCGGAGGCTGTGGCAAGCCGGCCTGGTGGGGAATCTTCCTCTTGTGGGTAGAGGCCGTTTTGGGCTGGTCTATGACCATTTTAGGCCAGTTTGCAGCCATTTGGGGCCAGTCTATGACCATTTTAGGCCAGTTTGCAGCCATCTGGGGCCGGTCTATGACCATTTTAGGCCAGTTTGCAGCCATTTGGGACCAGTCTATGACCATTTTAGGCCAGTTCGCAGCCATTTGGGGCCAGTCTATGGCCATTTTAGGCCAGTTTGCAGCCATCTGGGGCCAGTCTATGGCCATTTTAGGCCAGTTTGCAGCCATTTGGGCCAGTCTATGGCCATTTTAGGCCAGTTTGCAGCCATTTGGGGCCAGTCTATGACCATTTTAGGCCAGTTTGCAGCCATTTGGGGCCAGTCTGTGGCCATTTTAGGCCAGTTTGCAGCCATTTGGTGCCGGTCTATGACCATTTTAGGCCAGTTTGCAGCCATTTGGGGCCAGTCTATGGCCATTTTAGGCCAGTTCGCAGCCATTTGGGGCCAGTTCGCAGCCACTTGGGGCCCGTTTTTGCCACTACTGCTGCCGCCAGCGCTGCTGTCAGCAAGTCAGGGGTGGAGCGGGCTCTGGGAAGGGTTCTCATCCCTGAGGGTGTGATGAGCTGCAATGATTTAGTTTTAAGTAGCCCCGCGAGGAGCGGGGAGTTGGACTCCACGATCCCTCTGGGTCCCTTCCAACTCGAGATATTCTCTGATTCTGCGAAAGACTCTTGCCATTAACGTCTTGAATCTTTTCGAAATCTAGTTGAGCCCGGCCGAGTGAATAAAGTCGAGCAGCCTGAGGAGAAACCCGGGGGAGCTGCCGGCTCCCTGGAGCTCTAATCCCGCAGCCGGCCGGCAGTTCCAGCCGCTGGTTCCATGGCGGGCAGCGTGCTCCCGAGCGGGGCGGGCATGGAGAGGGACGCCGCCGCCACCGCCGCCGCCGCCGCCGGCCTCAGCCCGCTCTCCACCCGAGTGGCCTGTTGGGTGCCGCAGCTCGGCGCCGGCCCTTTCCGCTGCGCCCAGTGCGGCAAAGGTTTCCGCCAGAAGCAAAGCCTCATCACTCACGAGAGGATCCACACCGGAGAGAAACCCCTACAGGTGCGGGGGATTGCGGGAAGAGCTTCAGCCAGCGGCCCAACCTCCTGACCCACCGCCCGGGTGCACACGGGGGAGCGCCCCTTCCCCTGCGCCCAGTGCGGCAAGAGCTTCAGCCAGAAGGGCCAACCTCCTGGCCCACCAACGCATCCACGCCGCCGGCGAGAAGGGGCTGGCGGGGGGCGAGCAAGAGGACGGGGCTTCCAGCAAGCCGATAGCTGCGATCCCAGCAGAGGAATTACCAGGAGGACACCCCTTTCGTCTGCCCCGAGTGCGGGAAGAGCTTCAGGCAGAAGCCCAACCTCATCACCCACCGCAGGATCCACACCGGGGAGCGGCCCTTCACCTGCTTCCTCTGCGGCCCGCAGCTTCAACCAGAAGACCAACCTGGTGACCCACTACCGGGTGCACACGGGGGAGCGTCCCTTCGCCTGCACCCAGTGCGGCAAACGCTTCACCCAGAAAACCAACCTGGTGACGCACCAGAGCACCCACACGGACCTCCGTCCCTACCCCTGCGGCAGTGCCAGAAGTGCTTCAAGGACAAAGTCTCCCTCAAAGCCCACCAGAAGACTCACGCCCCCCGCCAGCGCCGCTGCCCGGGCCGCAGCCCCGCCGCCGGCCTGCCCTACGGGCTGCCCCCACCCTGCTCCAACCCGGGGGGCCCGAGCAAGACGCCCCCTTCAGCCCCATGCCGCCGCTGCCCGTTCAGAAGATCCCCGAGGGCCAAGAGCTGTACTCGTGTACGGAGAAGAGCTTTTCCCCCCAAGGAGCCGCTCCTGCCGCACCAACAGCCCCCCCTGGGCGAGCAAAACCTTCCCCTGCGTCCAGTGCGGGGAGGGCTTTTGCCAGAAGGTGACTCTCCTCCGGCCGCAGCACGGTCCCGCCGCCGAGGCTCCCGGGGGTTGCGCGGCAGCCTTCAGCCACGGCCCGCACCTCCTGGGGCACCTGGGGGTGCAGCCCGTCCTGGGGGACGCCACCCCCCCGCCCTCCCCCGGCCCCCGGAGCGGAGAAACCCTTCATCTGTAACCAGTGCGGCAACAGCTTCGGCCTCTGGCTCTCCCTCGTGGCCCACCAGAAGACCCACGTCGGGCAGAAGTCCTACCCGTGCCCCGAGCACGAGAAAAGCTCCCGGCGACGAGCTGTCCCCCAAAACCCCCCAGGAGAAGGCGGCGGAAGGGAGGGCCTGGGTGTGCCCCGAGTGCGGGAGGAGCTTCGCCCAGTACGAGCGGTTGGTCAAGCACCGGCAAAACCACCGGGGCCGAGGGCCCTACCGCTGCGACGTCTGCGGGAAGAGGTTCAGCCTGAAAACCAACCTGGTGACCCACCAACGCATCCACACCGGCGAGCGGGCCCCTTCACCTGCGGCGTCTGCGGCCGGCGCTTCAACCAGAAGGGCAACCTGGTCACCCACTACCGCACGCACACCGGCGAGCGCCCCTTCGCCTGCACCCAGTGCGGCAAACGCTTCGCCCAGAAGCCCAACCTCATCGCCCCACCAGAAGACCCACACCGGCAGGCAGCCCTTCACCTGCCTGGAGTGTCCCAAACGCTTCAAGAGCAAACTCTCCCTGCGGGTCACACCAGCGCGTCCACGCGGCCGAACGACCCCAGAGCGAGCCGGGCCAGGCCCCCCGGCCTCCAAACCCACCCGGGGAGCCCCTACCCCTGCTCCCTCTGCGGGGAAACCTTCGAGGAACACGGGGAGCTTGCAGCTTCACCGGCAGGGCCACGCCGGCGAGCGACCGCACGCCTGCGCCGAGTGCGGCAAGCGGTTCCCGGCAGAAGGTGAATCTGGCCGTTCACCAGAGGACCCACACCGGCGAGCGGCCCTTCCGCTGCGCCGAGTGCGGGAAGGGGTTTTAGCCAGAAGGCTCACCTCCTCCGGCACCGCCGGACGCACGCCGGCGCCATCCCCCTCCTCCTGCTGCGAGGGAACCCTGTCCGGCGCACCAGGAAGAATCGGAAGGGAGCGGCGCTCCCTTGGGAAAGGCCTCGGAAGCCCCCGGCATGCTGCTCCCCCCCTGCTCCCGCGGAGCTGCTCACGGATCCTTGGCTCGGGAGGAGCTTCGGCCGACAGCGCAGCCCCCCACCAGACCGGAGAGCCCCTCCGGAGCGGCAGACATCCTCCTGCAGCTCATGCAGGAAGACCATCACCTGGTGGCCGGCTCCCACCACCCGCAGGAGGGACCGGCGGGCCCCTGCCCTTGTAAATGCACCGAGGGAGGGGAAGGTTTTGAGCCCCAAACCTCCCAGCCTGCCCCCCCAGTGCTGCTGCGCCGACTGCGTCGCCCAGCGCCAGCTCCTCCTGAAGCCCCAGCCCCGACTGCCGCGGGGAGCTCTGGGGCAAGTACGGCGCCTGCGGCAGAAGCTTCGAGGAGAAACGCGTCCTGCGAGTGCCCGAGAGAGCGCCCGGCGAAGAGAAACCCTCGCCCTGCCCCAGCTGCTTGTAACGGCGCCGGCCGAAAAACCTGCCCGCGGGCGAGGGGACTGCTCCTCGTCGGAGAGACACCAAACCTAAGGAGGCGGCGGCCGGCGCCCGGGGGATGCCCCATCGCTGACCGCAGGAGGCCGGCGCCGAGGGAACGGTGGAAAGGTGGTGGGGACTCGGGAATAAGGTGGCGGATTCGGGAAGAGGAGGCTCGGAGGACGCCCCAGGCGGGTTTCGGATGGGGTGAAGCAGGAGGAGAGGGTGGACTCGGACGCGTTGCGTCAGCTTTCCCGTCTCGTCAGCGTACCGAACGGAAGGAGGATCCCGGATCCGCCGCCTTTGCTCCTGCGGCGGCCGCACGGACCGTAGGGAGCGGGAAGAGCTCGGGAAGAGCTCGGCAATCCGGGATCCGTTGGCTTCAAAACCGCTCCCAGGCGTGCAGCCCGGGCAGGGCTGCCTGCTCCCGTCCCCCGGGTTCCACGCGCAGACCCGGAGGCAGCCGGGGGGGGCCGAGAGCTTCTCCCAGAACCCTCCGTCCTTCTCTTCCGACCTGGACGTCGTTCCACAAGGATGGCTTTGGGATGGGAGCTGAGACCAGGAGAGCTGGGGAGAGACGCCGGGGCCCTTCCTTGCCGATGCTCCCCCAGCCAACGCCGCGGCGTCCGGCTTCCCCCGGGATGGTGGTTGGGGTGGGGGGGGGACGGGGGGCGCGAAGCGGAGGAGAGTCGGGGTGAAGACGCACGGACGGGAAAACGGAAAACAGCCGGGAAAACGGCCTGGAAGCGTCTCGGCTCACCTCTGCTTCCAAAAAAGGAACCCGGGAGAAGCTTCTCCGAGTCCCGGAGGGGCCGTGCAGGGGGAGGGGGAGGGGGGGGAAAGTTTGGGGAGGGAGGGGGGAGGCGGGGGGGGGGGAGGGCGGGAGGCGGGGGGGCTGTCGCTTGTGCTTCTCTGCTTGCTCTGTGGATAATTTTTCCGACTCGCAGCTTTCGGGTCCTCGAGTAACGCGTGCGACCACCCCCCCAGGTAACGCGGCCGCGTCGGGCCTGGGGGGGGGGGGAAGCGGCGACGGCTGTAGGCCTCCGCCGCGGCAACTCCCGGTGAGTTTTTCCCCGCCGGCGTCCGCGTCCCGGCAGCGGCGCGGAGATGGCAGTTGCGCGCCGGGGGGCTCGTCACCGGCTCGTCGTCGGTTCCCAGGGCGAAAAAGCGCTTCGTCGGGCGCTCGGGGAGGAAGAAAACGGGAAGCGGGCGCTTCCGAGGACGGTCGGGCTTCGAAGCGCGTTTTAATCCCAAAAGGGGAAACGAATCTCGGGGCCGGGGACGGAAACTCGTCGTCCCCATCGTTTCCATCGTCCCCGTCGTCCGCGTGCCGGCGGTGGCGCAGGGACCGTGTCCTTGGTGGCAGACGCAAGGGATGGCGTTACCGCTGCCCAGCTACTCACCGGCGTTTTTTCGGGGGGGGGGGGGGAGGGAGGCGAGGGGGGGGGGAATATCCTAAAGGGGGGTGTCACCTGCCCCGGGGCTGGGGAGGGGACGGGGGGGGACACCGGGACGGTCACAACCGGAGCACGAAGCAACCGGGTGGGAGCCGCCTGGCAGAGGGGTCCCGGCACCCAAAAAATCTGGCAGGTTGGGGGTGGGCGTCAGCCCCCATCGTCGTCGTGTGTGTGTCCCCCCCCGTGTCCCCCCCCCCCCCGGGGCAGACACCCCCCTCCCCTCCCCTCCCAGCAGCATTTCGGGTCCTGGCAATTCTATTTTTTTGAGGTTATTTAAAATAAAAGCTTTCTCACAGCGGGCTCCTGGGAAGGGTCGGGGTCGGGGCGCTCGCGGGGAGGGGGACGGTGGGGGGGGGGGACGACGGGGGGGTGGGGTGTCTCGTCCCCGCGTCCGCTTGGCTCTTCTCGTTTTCTCGGGGGGTTTAACGGATGGGGTCGCCGCCGGCCGGAGCGCTCCTGGCTTTTCCGGCTCCTGGCCAAAAAAGCTGGGATAGGAAGAGGGAAAACGGGCGGGATTGGCAGAAAAGAAGCAAAAAAAAAAAAAACAAACCCCAAACGCGATGAATTTTAGCAGTTTTTAGGGGCCGGAGGGAACCTGGGGAAGGGGGTGTTTTTTTTTTGCGCGAAAACTGGGTGAGGTTCAACCAGGCCGAGCGCGGGGCTGAGTTGGGGGGGCGGGGGGGGGGGTGGGACCTTGGAGCCCCCTTCCAGTCCCTCAAGGGGATCCAGGAAAAATGGGGGGGGGACGGGGACACCCTGGATCGGGGACGGGGACGCCGGCATCCCACCGTGGGGTGAGTTTGGTGGGGGGGGGGGGGGGGTAGTGTGC
>NW_026529990.1:0-19511 GCF_028500815.1 Rissa tridactyla
GAGCCGCGGCCCTACCGGAAAATGCTTCACAGGCTGGCGTGGCGGCGCCAATTGGTCGCAGGTGTCGCCGAGGCTGACGGCCGCCAGAAAGCCCGCAGCCCCACGGGCTGTGGGGCCACGCGAGCGGCTGCCAAAGAGCTTTCCAAGGAGGCACGGCTTTCCCTCCTGGCTCTTCGGGCGTGGGAGCTGTCGCCAGAGCCGCGGCCCTACCGGAAAATGCTTCGCAGGCTGGCGCGGCGGCGCCACGTGGTCGCAGGTTTCACCGACGCTGACAGCCGCCGGAAAGCCCGCAGCCCCACGGGCTGTGGGGCCACGCGAGCGGCTGCCAAAGAGCGTTCCAACGAGGCACGGCTTTCCCTCCTGGCTCTTCGGGCGTGGGAGCTGTCGCCAGAGCCGCGGCCCTACCGGAAAATGCTTCGCAGGCTGGCGCCGCGCCGCCACGTGGGCACTGGTGTCACTGAGTCTGACGGCCGCCAGAAAGCACGCAGCCCCACGGGCTGTGGGGCCACGCGAGCGGCTGCCAAAGCGCTTTCCAACGAGGCACAGCTTTCCCTCCTGGCTCTTCGGGCGTGGGAGCTGTCGCCAGAGCCGCGGCCCTACCGAAAAATGCTTTGCAGGCTGGCGCGGCGGCGCCACGTGGGCGCCAGTGTCGCCGAGGCTGACGGCCGCCGGAAAGCCCGCAGCCCCACGGGCTGTGGGGCCACGCGAGCGGCTGCCAAAGAGCTTTCCAACGAGGCACGGCTTTCCCTCCTGGCTCTTTGGGCGTGGGAGCTGTCGCCAGAGCCGCGGCCCTACCGGAAAATGCTTCGCAGGCTGGCGTGGCGTCGCCACGTGGGCACTGGTGTCGCGGAGGCTGACGGCCGCCGGAAAGCCCGCAGCCCCACGGGCTGTGGGGCCACACGAGCGGCTGCCAAAGAGCTTTCCAAGGAGGCACGGCTTTCCCTCCTGGCTCTTCGGGCGTGGGAGCTGTCGCCAGAGCCGCGGCCCTACCGGAAAATGCTTCGCAGGCTGGCGTGGCGGCGACACGTGGTCGCAGGTGTCGCCGAGGCTGACGGCCGCCGGAAAGCCCGCAGCCCCACGGGCTGTGGGGCCACGCGAGCGACTGCCAAAGAGCTTTCCAACGAGGCACGGCTTTCCCTCCTGGCTCTTTGGGCGTGGGAGCTGTCGCCAGAGCCGCGGCCCTACCGGAAAATGCTTCGCAGGCTGGCGCGGTGGCGCCACGTGGGCGCCGATGTCGAAGAGGCTGATGGCCGCCGGAAAGCCCGCAGCCCCACGGGCTGTGGGGCCACGTGAGCGACTGCCAAAGAGGTTTCCAAGGAGGCACGGCTTTCCCTCCTGGCTCTTCGGGTGTGGGAGCTGTCGCCAGAGCCGCGGCCCTACGGGAAAATGCTTCGCAGGCTGGCGCGGCGGCGCCACGTGGGCGCCGGTGGCGCCGAGGCTGACGGCCGCCGGAAAGCCCGCAGCCCCACGGGCTGTGGGGCCACGCGAGCGGCTGCCAAAGAGCTTTCCAAGGAGGCACGGCTTTCCCTCCTGGCTCTTCGGGCGTGGGAGCTGTCGCCAGAGCCGTGGCCCTACCGAAAAATGCTTTGCAGGCTGGCGCGGCGGCGCCACGTGGGCGCCGGTGTCGCCGAGGCTGACGGCCGCCGGAAAGCCCGCAGCCCCACGGGCTGTGGGGCCACGCGAGCGGCTGCCAAAGAGCGTTCCATGGAGGCACGGCTTTCCCTCCTGGCTCTTCGGGCGTGGGAGCTGTCGCCAGAGCCGCGGCCCTACCGGAAAATGCTTCGCAGGCTGGCGCCGCGCCGCCACGTGGGCACTGGTGTCACTGAGGCTGACGGCCGCCAGAAAGCACGCAGCCCCACGGGCTGTGGGGCCACGCGAGCGGCTGCCAAAGCGCTTTCCAACGAGGCACAGCTTTCCCTCCTGGCTCTTCGGGCGTGGGAGCTGTCGCCAGAGCCGCGGCCCTACCGAAAAATGCTTTGCAGGCTGGCGCGGCGGCGCCACGTGGGCGCCAGTGTCGCCGAGGCTGACGGCCGCCGGAAAGCCCGCAGCCCCACGGGCTGTGGGGCCACGCGAGCGGCTGCCAAAGAGCTTTCCAACGAGGCACGGCTTTCCCTCCAGGCTGTTCGGGTGTGGGAGCTGTCGCCAGAGCCGCGGCCCTACCGGAAAATGCTTCGCAGGGTGGCGTGGCGTCGCCACGTGGGCACTGGTGTCGTTGAGGCAGACGGCCGCCGGAAAGCCCGCAGCCCCACGGGCTGTGGGGCCACGCGAGCGGCTGCCAAAGAGCTTTCCAAGGAGGCACGGCTTTCCCTCCTGGCTCTTCGGGCGTGGGAGCTGTCGCCAGAGCCGCGGTCTTACCGGAAAATGCTTCGCAGGCTGGCGCGGCGGCGCCACGTGGGCGCCGGTGCTGTCGAGGCTGACGGCCGCCGGAAAGCCCGCAGCCCCACGGGCTGTGGGGCCACGCGAGCGGCTGCCAAAGAGCTTTCCAAGGAGGCACGGCTTTCCCTCCTGGCTCTTCGGGCGTGGGAGCTGTCGCCAGAGCCGTGGCCCTACCGAAAAATGCTTTGCAGGCTGGCGCGGCGGCCCCACGTGGGCGCCGGTGTCGCCGAGGCTGACGGCCGCCGGAAAGCCCGCAGCCCCACGGGCTGTGGGGCCACGCGAGCGGCTGCCAAAGAGCGTTCCAACGAGGCACGGCTTTCCCTCCTGGCTCTTCGGGCGTGGGAGCTGTCGCCAGAGCCGCGGCCCTACCGGAAAATGCTTCGCAGGCTGGCGTGGCGGCGACACGTGGTCGCAGGTGTCGCCGAGGCTGACGGCCGCCGGAAAGCCCGCATCCCCACGGGCTGTGGGGCCACGCGAGCGACTGCCAAAGAGCTTTCCAACGAGGCACGGCTTTCCCTCCTGGCTCTTCGGGCGTGGGAGCTGTCGCCAGAGCCGCAGCCCTACCGGAAAATGCTTCGCAGGCTGGCGCGGCGGCGCAACGTGGTCGCAGGTGTCGCCGAGGCTGACGGCCGCCGGAAAGCCCGCTGCCCCACGGGCTGTGGGGCCACGCGAGCGGCTGTCAAAGAGCTTTCCAACGAGGCACGGCTTTCCCTCCTGGCTCTTCGGGCGTGGGAGCTGTCGCCAGAGACGCGGCCCTACCGGAAAATGCTTCGCAGGCTGGCGCGGCGGCGCCACGTGGGCGCCAGTGGTGTCGAGGCTGACGGCCGCCGGAAAGCCCGCAGCACCACGGGCTGTGGGGCCACGCGAGCGCGGCTGCCAAAGAGCTTTCCAACGAGGCACGGCTTTCCCTCCTGGCTCTTCGGGCGTGGGAGCTGTCGCCAGAGCCGCGGCCCTACCGGAAAATGCTTCGCAGGGTGGCGTGGCGGCCCCACGTGGGCGCCGGTGTCGCCGAGGCTGACAGCCGCCGGAAAGCCCGCAGCCCCACGGGCTGTGGGGCCACGCGAGCGGCTGCCAAAGAGCTTTCCAACGAGGCACGGCTTTCCCTCCTGGCTCTTCGGGCGTGGGAGCTGTCGCCAGAGCCGCGGCCCTACGGAAAATGCTTCGCAGGCTGGCGTGGAGGCGACACGTGGTCGCAGGTGTCGCCGAGGCTGACGGCCGCCGGAAAGCCCGCATCCCCACGGGCTGTGGGGCCACGCGAGCGACTGCCAAAGAGCTTTCCAACGAGGCACGGCTTTCCCTCCTGGCTCTTCGGGCGTGGGAGCTGTCGCCAGAGCCGCGGCCCCTACCGGAAAATGCTTCGCAGGATGGCGCCGCGGCGCTACGTGGTCGCAGGTGTCGCCGAGGCTGACGGCCGCCGGAAAGCCCGCAGCCCCACGGGCTGTGGGGCCACGCGAGCGGCTGCCAAAGAGCTTTCCAACGAGGCACGGCTTTCCCTCCTGGCTCTTCGGGCGTGGGAGCTGTCGCCAGAGCCGCGGCCCTACCGGAAAATGCTTCGCAGGCTGGCGTGGCGGCGACACGTGGTCGCAGGTGTCGCCGAGGCTGACGGCCGCCGGAAAGCCCGCAGCCCCACGGGCTGTGGGGCCACGCGAGCGACTGCCAAAGAGCTAACGAGGCACGGCTTTCCCTCCTGGCTCTTCGGGCGTGGGAGCTGTCGCCAGAGCCGCGGCCCTACCGGAAAATGCTTCGCAGGCTGGCGCGGTGGCGCCACGTGGGCGCCGATGTCGAAGAGGCTGATGGCCGCCGGAAAGCCCGCAGCCCCACGGGCTGTGGGGCCACGTGAGCGACTGCCAAAGAGGTTTCCAAGGAGGCACGGCTTTCCCTCCTGGCTCTTCGGGTGTGGGAGCTGTCGCCAGAGCCGCGGCCCTACCGGAAAATGCTTCGCAGGCTGGCGCGGCGGCGCCACGTGGGCGCCGGTGTCGCCGAGGCTGACGGCCGCCGGAAAGCCCGCAGCCCCACGGGCTGTGGGGCCACGCGAGCGGCTGCCAAAGAGCTTTCCCAAGGAGGCACGGCTTTCCCTCCTGGCTCTTCGGGCGTGGGAGCTGTCGCCAGAGCCGTGGCCCTACCGAAAAATGCTTTGCAGGCTGGCGCGGCGGCGCCACGTGGGCGCCGGTGTCGCCGAGGCTGACGGCCGCCGGAAAGCCCGCAGCCCCACGGTGCTGTGGGGCCACGCGAGCGGCTGCCAAAAGAGCGTTCCAACGAGGCACGGGCTTTCCCTCCTGGCTCTTCGGGCGTGGGAGCTGTCGCCAGAACCGCGGCCCTACCGGAAAATGCTTCGCAGGCTGGCGCCGCGCCGCCACGTGGGCACTGGTGTCACTGAGGCTGACGGCCGCCAGAAAGCACGCAGCCCCACGGGCTGTGGGGCCACGCGAGCGGCTGCCAAAGCGCTTTCCAACGAGGCACAGCTTTCCCTCCTGGCTCTTCGGGCGTGGGAGCTGTCGCCAGAGCCGCGGCCCTACCGAAAAATGCTTTGCAGGCTGGCGCGGCGGCGCCACGTGGGCGCCAGTGTCGCCGAGGCTGACGGCCGCCGGAAAGCCCGCAGCCCCACGGGCTGTGGGGCCACGCGAGCGGCTGCCAAAGAGCTTTCCAACGAGGCACGGCTTTCCCTCCAGGCTGTTCGGACGTGGGAGCTGTCGCCAGAGCCGCGGCCCTACCGGAAAATGCTTCGCAGGGTGGCGTGGCGTCGCCACGTGGGCACTGGTGTCGCCGAGGCAGACGGCCGCCGGAAAGCCCGCAGCCCCACGGGCTGTGGGGCCACCGCGGAGCGACTGCCAAAGAGCTTTCAAGGAGGCACGGCTTTCCCTCCTGGGTCTTCGGGCGTGGGAGCTGTCGCCAGAGCCGCGGTCTTACCGGAAAATGCTTCGCAGGCTGGCGCGGGCGGCGCCACGTGGGCGCCGGTGCTGTCGAGGCTGACGGCCGCCGGAAAGCCCGCAGCCCCACGGGCTGTGGGGCCACGCGAGCGGCTGCCAAAGAGCTTTCCAAGGAGGCACGGCTTTCCCTCCTGGCTCTTCGGGCGTGGGGAGCTGTCGCCAGAGCCGTGGCCCTACCGAAAAATGCTTTGCAGGCTGGCGCGGCGGCGCCACGTGGGCGCCGGTGTCGCCGAGGCTGACGGCCGCCGGAAAGCCCGCATCCCCCACGGGCTGTGGGGCCACGCGAGCGACTGCCAAAGAGCTTTCCAACGAGGCACGGCTTTCCCTCCTGGCTCTTTGGGCGTGGGAGCTGTCGCCAGAGCCGCAGCCCTACCGGAAAATGCTTCGCAGGCTGGCGCGGCGGCGCAACGTGGTCGCAGGTGTCGCCGAGGCTGACGGCCGCCGGAAAGCCCGCAGCCCCACGGGCTGTGGGGCCACGCGAGCGGCTGTCAAAGAGCTTTCCAACGAGGCACGGCTTTCCCCTCCTGGCTCTTCGGGCGTGGGAGCTGTCGCCAGAGACGCGGCCCTACCGGAAAATGCTTCGCAGGCTGGCGCGGCGGCGCCACGTGGGCGCCAGTGGTGTCGATGCTGACGGCAGCCGGAAAGCCCGCAGCACCACGGGCTGTGGGGCCACGCGAGCGGCTGCCAAAGAGCTTTCCAACGAGGCACGGCTTTCCCTCCTGGCTCTTCGGGCGTGGGAGCTGTCGCCAGAGCCGCGACCCTACCGGAAAATGCTTCGCAGGCTGGCGTGGCGGCGCCACGTGGGCGCCGGTGTCGCCGAGGCTGATGGCCGCCAGAAAGCCCGCAGCCCCACGGGCTGTGGGGCCACGCGAGCGGCTGCCAAAGAGGTTTCCAACGAGGCACAGCTTTCCCTCCTGGCTCTTTGGGCGTGGGAGCTGTCGCCAGAGCCGCGGCCCTACCGGAAAATGCTTCGCAGGCTGGCGTGGCGGCGCCACATGGTCGCAGGTGTCGCCGAGGCTGACGGCCGCCGGAAAGCCCGCAGCCCCACGGGCTGTTGGGCCACACGAGCGGCTGCCAAAGAGCTTTCTAACGAGGCACGGCTTTCCCTCCTGGCTCTTCGGGCGTGGGAGCTGTCGCCAGAGCCGCGGCCCTACCGGAAAATGCTTCACAGGCTGGCGTGGCGGCGCCAATTGGTCGCAGGTGTCGCCGAGGCTGACGGCCGCCAGAAAGCCCGCAGCCCCACGGGCTGTGGGGCCACGCGAGCGGCTGCCAAAGAGCTTTCCAAGGAGGCACGGCTTTCCCTCCTGGCTCTTCGGGCGTGGGAGCTGTCGCCAGAGCCGCGGCCCTACCGGAAAATGCTTCGCAGGCTGGCGCGGCGGCGCCACGTGGTCGCAGGTTTCGCCGACGCTGACAGCCGCCGGAAAGCCCGCAGCCCCACGGGCTGTGGGGCCACGCGAGCGGCTGCCAAAGAGCTTTCTAACGAGGCACGGCTTTCCCTCCTGGCTCTTCGGGCGTGGGAGCTGTCGCCAGAGCCGCGGCCCTACCGGAAAATGCTTCGCAGGCTGGCGCGGCGGCGCCACGTGGTCGCCGGTGGTGTCGAGGCTGACGGCCACCGGAAAGCCCGCAGCCCGACGGGCTGTGGGGCCACGCGAGCGGCTGCCAAAGAGCTTTCCAAGGAGGCACGGCTTTCCCTCCTGGCTCTTCGGGCGTGGGAGCTGTCGCCAGAGCCGCGGCCCTACCGGAAAATGCTTCGCAGGCTGGTGACGCGGCGCTACGTGGTCGCAGGTGTCGCCGAGGCTGACGGCCGCCGGAAAGCCCGCAGCCCCACGGGCTGTGGGGCCACGCGAGCGTCTCCCAAAGAGCTTTCCAACGAGGCACGGCTTTCCCTCCTGGCTCTTCGGGCGTGGGAGCTGTCGCCAGAGCCGCGGCCCTACCGGAAAATGCTTCGCAGGCTGGCGCGGCGGCGCCACGTGGGCGCCGGTGTCGCCGAGGCTGACGGCCGCCGGAAAGCCCGCAGCCCCACGGGCTGTGGGGCCACGCGAGCGGCTGCCAAAGAGCTTTCCAACGAGGCACGGCTTTCCCTCCTGGCTCTTCGGGCGTGGGAGCTGTCGCCAGAGCCGCGTCCCTACCGGAAAATGCTTCGCAGGCTGGCGCGGTGGCGCCACCTTGGCGCCGATGTCGTTGAGATTGATGGCCGCCAGAAAGGCCGCAGCCCCACGGGCTGTGGGGCCACGCGAGCGGCTGCCAAAGAGCTTTCCAACGAGGCACGGCTTTCCCTCCTGGCTCTTCGGGCGTGGGAGCTGTCGCCAGAGCCGCGGCCCTACCGGAAAATGCTTCGCAGGCTGGCGCGGCGGCGCCACGTGGTCGCCGGTGGTGTCGAGGCTGACGGCCGCCGGAAAGCCCGCAGCCCCACGGGCTGTGGGGCCACGCGAGCGGCTGCCAAAGAGCTTTCCAACGAGGCACGGCTTTCCCTCCTGGCTCTTCGGGCGTGGGAGATGTCGCCAGAGCCGCGGCCCTACCGGAAAATGCTTCGCAGGCTGGCGTGGCGTCGACACGTGGGCACTGGTGTCGTCGAGGCTGACGGCCGCCGGAAAGCCCGCAGCCCCACGGGCTGTGGGGCCACGCGAGCGGCTGCCAAAGAGCTTTCCAAGGAGGCACGGCTTTCCCTCCTGGCTCTTCGGGCGTGGGAGCTGTCGCCAGAGCCGCGGCCCTACCGGAAAATGCTTCGCAGGCTGGCGCGGTGGCGCCACCTTGGCGCCGATGTCGCTGAGACTGATGGCCGCCAGAAAGCCCGCAGCCCCACGGGCTGTGGGGCCACGCGAGCGGCTGCCAAAGAGCTTTCTAACGAGGCAGGGCTTTCCCTCCTGTCTCTTCGGGCGTGGGAGCTGTCACCAGAGATGCGGCCCTACCGGAAAATGTATCACAGGCTGGTGACGCGGCGCTACGTGGTCGCAGGTGTCGCCGAGGCTGACGGCCGCCGGAAAGCCCGCAGCCCCACGGGCTGTGGGGCCACGCGAGCGGCTGTCAAAGAGCTTTCTAACGAGGCACGGCTTTCCCTCCTGGCTCTTCGGGCGTGGGAGCTGTCGCCAGAGCCGCGGCCCTACCGGAAAATGCTTCGCAGGCTGGCGCGGCGGCGCCACGTGGGCGCCGGTGGTGTCGCCGAGGCTGACGGCCGCCGGAAAGCCCGCAGCACCACGGGCTGTGGGGCCACGCGAGCGGCTGCCAAAGAGCTTTCCAACGAGGCACAGCTTTCCCTCCTGGCTCTTCGGGCGTGGGAGCTGTCGCCAGAGCCGCGGCCCTACCGGAAAATGCTTCGCAGGGTGGCGTGGCGGCCCCACGTGGGCGCCGGTGTCGCCGAGGCTGATGGCCGCCGGAAAGCCCGCAGCCCCACGG
Organism: Rissa tridactyla; assembly: GCF_028500815.1. Classification (NCBI taxonomy): domain Eukaryota; kingdom Metazoa; phylum Chordata; class Aves; order Charadriiformes; family Laridae; genus Rissa; species Rissa tridactyla. The sequence goes on from NW_026529990.1 coordinate 8,697, forward strand.
GCTGTGGGGCCACGCGAGCGGCTGCCAAAGAGCTTTCCAAGGAGGCACGGCTTTCCCTCCTGGCTCTTTGGGCGTGGGAGCTGTCGCCAGAGCCGCGGCCCTACCGGAAAATGCTTCGCAGGCTGGCGCGGTGGCGCCACCTTGGCGCCGATGTCGAAGAGGCTGATGGCCGCTGGAAAGCCCGCAGCCCCACGGGCTGTGGGGCCACGCGAGCGACTGCCAAAGAGCTTTCCAACGAGGCACGGCTTTCCCTCCTGGCTCTTCGGGTGTGGGAGCTGTCGCCAGAGCCGCGGCCCTACCGGAAAATGCTTCGCAGGCTGGCGTGGCGGCGCCACGTGGTCGCAGCTGTCGCCGAGGCTGACGGCCGCCGGAAAGCCCGCAGCCCCACGGGCTGTGGGGCCACGCGAGCGGCTGTCAAAGAGCTTTCTAACGAGGCATGGCTTTCCCTCCTGGCTCTTCGGGCGTGGGAGCTGTCGCCAGAGACGCGGCCCTACCGGAAAATGCTTCGCAGGCTGGCGCGGCGGCGCCACGTGGGCGCCGGTGGTGTCGAGGCTGACGGCCGCTGGAAAGCCCGCAGCACCACGGGCTGTGGGGCCACGCGAGCGGCTGCCAAAGAGCTTTCCAACGAGGCACGGCTTTCCCTCCTGGCTCTTCGGGCGTGGGAGCTGTCGCCAGAGCCGCGGCCCTACCGGAAAATGCTTCGCAGGCTGGTGACGCGGCGCTACGTGGTCGCAGGTGGTGTCGAGGCTGACGGCTGCCGGAAAGCCCGCAGCCCCACGGGCTGTGGGGCCACGCGAGCGGCTGCCAAAGAGCTTTCCAAGGAGGCACGGCTTTCCCTCCTGGCTCTTCGGGCGTGGGAGCTGTCGCCAGAGCCGCGACCCTACCGGAAAATGCTTCGCAGGCTGGCGTGGCGTCGCCACGTGGGCGCCGGTGTCGCCGAGGCTGATGGCCGCCAGAAAGCCCGCAGCCCCACGGGCTGTGGGGCCACGCGAGCGACTGCCAAAGAGCTTTCCAACGAGGCACGGCTTTCCCTCCTGGCTCTTCGGGCGTGGGAGCTGTCGCCAGAGCCGCGGCCCTACCGGAAAATGCTTCGCAGGCTGGCGCGGTGGCGCCACGTGGGCGCCGATGTCGAAGAGGCTGATGGCCGCCGGAAAGCCCGCAGCCCCACGGGCTGTGGGGCCACGTGAGCGACTGCCAAAGAGGTTTCCAAGGAGGCACGGCTTTCCCTCCTGGCTCTTCGGGTGTGGGAGCTGTCGCCAGAGCCGCGGCCCTACCGGAAAATGCTTCGCAGGCTGGCGCGGCGGCGCCACGTGGGCGCCGGTGTCGCCGAGGCTGACGGCCGCCGGAAAGCCCGCAGCCCCACGGGCTGTGGGGCCACGCGAGCGGCTGCCAAAGAGCTTTCCAAGGAGGCACGGCTTTCCCTCCTGGCTCTTCGGGCGTGGGAGCTGTCGCCAGAGCCGTGGCCCTACCGAAAAATGCTTTGCAGGCTGGCGCGGCGGCGCCACGTGGGCGCCGGTGTCGCCGAGGCTGACGGCCGCCGGAAAGCCCGCAGCCCCACGGGCTGTGGGGCCACGCGAGCGGCTGCCAAAGAGCGTTCCAACGAGGCACGGCTTTCCCTCCTGGCTCTTCGGGCGTGGGAGCTGTCGCCAGAACCGCGGCCCTACCGGAAAATGCTTCGCAGGCTGGCGCCGCGCCGCCACGTGGGCACTGGTGTCACTGAGGCTGACGGCCGCCAGAAAGCACGCAGCCCCACGGGCTGTGGGGCCACGCGAGCGGCTGCCAAAGCGCTTTCCAACGAGGCACAGCTTTCCCTCCTGGCTCTTCGGGCGTGGGAGCTGTCGCCAGAGCCGCGGCCCTACCGAAAAATGCTTTGCAGGCTGGCGCGGCGGCGCCACGTGGGCGCCAGTGTCGCCGAGGCTGACGGCCGCCGGAAAGCCCGCAGCCCCACGGGCTGTGGGGCCACGCGAGCGGCTGCCAAAGAGCTTTCCAACGAGGCACGGCTTTCCCTCCAGGCTGTTCGGACGTGGGAGCTGTCGCCAGAGCCGCGGCCCTACCGGAAAATGCTTCGCAGGGTGGCGTGGCGTCGCCACGTGGGCACTGGTGTCGCCGAGGCAGACGGCCGCCGGAAAGCCCGCAGCCCCACGGGCTGTGGGGCCACGCGAGCGACTGCCAAAGAGCTTTCCAAGGAGGCACGGCTTTCCCTCCTGGGTCTTCGGGCGTGGGAGCTGTCGCCAGAGCCGCGGTCTTACCGGAAAATGCTTCGCAGGCTGGCGCGGCGGCGCCACGTGGGCGCCGGTGCTGTCGAGGCTGACGGCCGCCGGAAAGCCCGCAGCCCCACGGGCTGTGGGGCCACGCGAGCGGCTGCCAAAGAGCTTTCCAAGGAGGCACGGCTTTCCCTCCTGGCTCTTCGGGCGTGGGAGCTGTCGCCAGAGCCGTGGCCCTACCGAAAAATGCTTTGCAGGCTGGCGCGGCGGCGCCACGTGGGCGCCGGTGTCGCCGAGGCTGACGGCCGCCGGAAAGCCCGCATCCCCACGGGCTGTGGGGCCACGCGAGCGACTGCCAAAGAGCTTTCCAACGAGGCACGGCTTTCCCTCCTGGCTCTTTGGGCGTGGGAGCTGTCGCCAGAGCCGCAGCCCTACCGGAAAATGCTTCGCAGGCTGGCGCGGCGGCGCAACGTGGTCGCAGGTGTCGCCGAGGCTGACGGCCGCCGGAAAGCCCGCAGCCCCACGGGCTGTGGGGCCACGCGAGCGGCTGTCAAAGAGCTTTCCAACGAGGCACGGCTTTCCCTCCTGGCTCTTCGGGCGTGGGAGCTGTCGCCAGAGACGCGGCCCTACCGGAAAATGCTTCGCAGGCTGGCGCGGCGGCGCCACGTGGGCGCCAGTGGTGTCGATGCTGACGGCAGCCGGAAAGCCCGCAGCACCACGGGCTGTGGGGCCACGCGAGCGGCTGCCAAAGAGCTTTCCAACGAGGCACGGCTTTCCCTCCTGGCTCTTCGGGCGTGGGAGCTGTCGCCAGAGCCGCGACCCTACCGGAAAATGCTTCGCAGGCTGGCGTGGCGGCGCCACGTGGGCGCCGGTGTCGCCGAGGCTGATGGCCGCCAGAAAGCCCGCAGCCCCACGGGCTGTGGGGCCACGCGAGCGGCTGCCAAAGAGGTTTCCAACGAGGCACAGCTTTCCCTCCTGGCTCTTTGGGCGTGGGAGCTGTCGCCAGAGCCGCGGCCCTACCGGAAAATGCTTCGCAGGCTGGCGTGGCGGCGCCACATGGTCGCAGGTGTCGCCGAGGCTGACGGCCGCCGGAAAGCCCGCAGCCCCACGGGCTGTTGGGCCACACGAGCGGCTGCCAAAGAGCTTTCTAACGAGGCACGGCTTTCCCTCCTGGCTCTTCGGGCGTGGGAGCTGTCGCCAGAGCCGCGGCCCTACCGGAAAATGCTTCACAGGCTGGCGTGGCGGCGCCAATTGGTCGCAGGTGTCGCCGAGGCTGACGGCCGCCAGAAAGCCCGCAGCCCCACGGGCTGTGGGGCCACGCGAGCGGCTGCCAAAGAGCTTTCCAAGGAGGCACGGCTTTCCCTCCTGGCTCTTCGGGCGTGGGAGCTGTCGCCAGAGCCGCGGCCCTACCGGAAAATGCTTCGCAGGCTGGCGCGGCGGCGCCACGTGGTCGCAGGTTTCGCCGACGCTGACAGCCGCCGGAAAGCCCGCAGCCCCACGGGCTGTGGGGCCACGCGAGCGGCTGCCAAAGAGCTTTCTAACGAGGCACGGCTTTCCCTCCTGGCTCTTCGGGCGTGGGAGCTGTCGCCAGAGCCGCGGCCCTACCGGAAAATGCTTCGCAGGCTGGCGCGGCGGCGCCACGTGGTCGCCGGTGGTGTCGAGGCTGACGGCCACCGGAAAGCCCGCAGCCCCACGGGCTGTGGGGCCACGCGAGCGGCTGCCAAAGAGCTTTCCAAGGAGGCACGGCTTTCCCTCCTGGCTCTTCGGGCGTGGGAGCTGTCGCCAGAGCCGCGGCCCTACCGGAAAATGCTTCGCAGGCTGGTGACGCGGCGCTACGTGGTCGCAGGTGTCGCCGAGGCTGACGGCCGCCGGAAAGCCCGCAGCCCCACGGGCTGTGGGGCCACGCGAGCGTCTCCCAAAGAGCTTTCCAACGAGGCACGGCTTTCCCTCCTGGCTCTTCGGGCGTGGGAGCTGTCGCCAGAGCCGCGGCCCTACCGGAAAATGCTTCGCAGGCTGGCGCGGCGGCGCCACGTGGGCGCCGGTGTCGCCGAGGCTGACGGCCGCCGGAAAGCCCGCAGCCCCACGGGCTGTGGGGCCACGCGAGCGGCTGCCAAAGAGCTTTCCAACGAGGCACGGCTTTCCCTCCTGGCTCTTCGGGCGTGGGAGCTGTCGCCAGAGCCGCGTCCCTACCGGAAAATGCTTCGCAGGCTGGCGCGGTGGCGCCACCTTGGCGCCGATGTCGTTGAGATTGATGGCCGCCAGAAAGGCCGCAGCCCCACGGGCTGTGGGGCCACGCGAGCGGCTGCCAAAGAGCTTTCCAACGAGGCACGGCTTTCCCTCCTGGCTCTTCGGGCGTGGGAGCTGTCGCCAGAGCCGCGGCCCTACCGGAAAATGCTTCGCAGGCTGGCGCGGCGGCGCCACGTGGTCGCCGGTGGTGTCGAGGCTGACGGCCGCCGGAAAGCCCGCAGCCCCACGGGCTGTGGGGCCACGCGAGCGGCTGCCAAAGAGCTTTCCAACGAGGCACGGCTTTCCCTCCTGGCTCTTCGGGCGTGGGAGATGTCGCCAGAGCCGCGGCCCTACCGGAAAATGCTTCGCAGGCTGGCGTGGCGTCGACACGTGGGCACTGGTGTCGTCGAGGCTGACGGCCGCCGGAAAGCCCGCAGCCCCACGGGCTGTGGGGCCACGCGAGCGGCTGCCAAAGAGCTTTCCAAGGAGGCACGGCTTTCCCTCCTGGCTCTTCGGGCGTGGGAGCTGTCGCCAGAGCCGCGGCCCTACCGGAAAATGCTTCGCAGGCTGGCGCGGTGGCGCCACCTTGGCGCCGATGTCGCTGAGACTGATGGCCGCCAGTAAGCCCGCAGCCCCACGGGCTGTGGGGCCACGCGAGCGGCTGCCAAAGAGCTTTCTAACGAGGCAGGGCTTTCCCTCCTGTCTCTTCGGGCGTGGGAGCTGTCACCAGAGATGCGGCCCTACCGGAAAATGTATCACAGGCTGGTGACGCGGCGCTACGTGGTCGCAGGTGTCGCCGAGGCTGACGGCCGCCGGAAAGCCCGCAGCCCCACGGGCTGTGGGGCCACGCGAGCGGCTGTCAAAGAGCTTTCTAACGAGGCACGGCTTTCCCTCCTGGCTCTTCGGGCGTGGGAGCTGTCGCCAGAGCCGCGGCCCTACCGGAAAATGCTTCGCAGGCTGGCGCGGCGGCGCCACGTGGGCGCCGGTGGTGTCGCCGAGGCTGACGGCCGCCGGAAAGCCCGCAGCACCACGGGCTGTGGGGCCACGCGAGCGGCTGCCAAAGAGCTTTCCAACGAGGCACAGCTTTCCCTCCTGGCTCTTCGGGCGTGGGAGCTGTCGCCAGAGCCGCGGCCCTACCGGAAAATGCTTCGCAGGGTGGCGTGGCGGCCCCACGTGGGCGCCGGTGTCGCCGAGGCTGATGGCCGCCGGAAAGCCCGCAGCCCCACGGGCTGTGGGGCCACGCGAGCGGCTGCCAAAGAGCTTTCCAAGGAGGCACGGCTTTCCCTCCTGGCTCTTTGGGCGTGGGAGCTGTCGCCAGAGCCGCGGCCCTACCGGAAAATGCTTCGCAGGCTGGCGCGGTGGCGCCACCTTGGCGCCGATGTCGAAGAGGCTGATGGCCGCTGGAAAGCCCGCAGCCCCACGGGCTGTGGGGCCACGCGAGCGACTGCCAAAGAGCTTTCCAACGAGGCACGGCTTTCCCTCCTGGCTCTTCGGGTGTGGGAGCTGTCGCCAGAGCCGCGGCCCTACCGGAAAATGCTTCGCAGGCTGGCGTGGCGGCGCCACGTGGTCGCAGCTGTCGCCGAGGCTGACGGCCGCCGGAAAGCCCGCAGCCCCACGGGCTGTGGGGCCACGCGAGCGGCTGTCAAAGAGCTTTCTAACGAGGCATGGCTTTCCCTCCTGGCTCTTCGGGCGTGGGAGCTGTCGCCAGAGACGCGGCCCTACCGGAAAATGCTTCGCAGGCTGGCGCGGCGGCGCCACGTGGGCGCCGGTGGTGTCGAGGCTGACGGCCGCTGGAAAGCCCGCAGCACCACGGGCTGTGGGGCCACGCGAGCGGCTGCCAAAGAGCTTTCCAACGAGGCACGGCTTTCCCTCCTGGCTCTTCGGGCGTGGGAGCTGTCGCCAGAGCCGCGGCCCTACCGGAAAATGCTTCGCAGGCTGGTGACGCGGCGCTACGTGGTCGCAGGTGGTGTCGAGGCTGACGGCTGCCGGAAAGCCCGCAGCCCCACGGGCTGTGGGGCCACGCGAGCGGCTGCCAAAGAGCTTTCCAAGGAGGCACGGCTTTCCCTCCTGGCTCTTCGGGCGTGGGAGCTGTCGCCAGAGCCGCGACCCTACCGGAAAATGCTTCGCAGGCTGGCGTGGCGTCGCCACGTGGGCGCCGGTGTCGCCGAGGCTGATGGCCGCCAGAAAGCCCGCAGCCCCACGGGCTGTGGGGCCACGCGAGCGGCTGCCAAAGAGGTTTCCAACGAGGCACAGCTTTCCCTCCTGGCTCTTTGGGCGTGGGAGCTGTCGCCAGAGCCGCGGCCCTACCGGAAAATGCTTCGCAGGCTGGCGTGGCGGCGCCACATGGTCGCAGGTGTCGCCGAGGCTGACGGCCGCCGGAAAGCCCGCAGCCCCACGGGCTGTTGGGCCACACGAGCGGCTGCCAAAGAGCTTTCTAACGAGGCACGGCTTTCCCTCCTGGCTCTTCGGGCGTGGGAGCTGTCGCCAGAGCCGCGGCCCTACCGGAAAATGCTTCACAGGCTGGCGTGGCGGCGCCAATTGGTCGCAGGTGTCGCCGAGGCTGACGGCCGCCAGAAAGCCCGCAGCCCCACGGGCTGTGGGGCCACGCGAGCGGCTGCCAAAGAGCTTTCCAAGGAGGCACGGCTTTCCCTCCTGGCTCTTCGGGCGTGGGAGCTGTCGCCAGAGCCGCGGCCCTACCGGAAAATGCTTCGCAGGCTGGCGCGGCGGCGCCACGTGGTCGCAGGTTTCACCGACGCTGACAGCCGCCGGAAAGCCCGCAGCCCCACGGGCTGTGGGGCCACGCGAGCGGCTGCCAAAGAGCGTTCCAACGAGGCACGGCTTTCCCTCCTGGCTCTTCGGGCGTGGGAGCTGTCGCCAGAGCCGCGGCCCTACCGGAAAATGCTTCGCAGGCTGGCGCCGCGCCGCCACGTGGGCACTGGTGTCACTGAGTCTGACGGCCGCCAGAAAGCACGCAGCCCCACGGGCTGTGGGGCCACGCGAGCGGCTGACAAAGAGCTTTCCAACGAGGCACAGCTTTCCCTCCTGGCTCTTCGGGCGTGGGAGCTGTCGCCAGAGCCGCGGCCCTACCGAAAAATGCTTTGCAGGCTGGCGCGGCGGCACCACGTGGGCGCCAGTGTCGCCGAGGCTGACGGCCGCCGGAAAGCCCGCAGCCCCACGGGCTGTGGGGCCACGCGAGCGGCTGCCAAAGAGCTTTCCAACGAGGCACGGCTTTCCCTCCTGGCTCTTCGGGCGTGGGAGCTGTCGCCAGAGCCGCGGCCCTACCGGAAAATGCTTCGCAGGCTGGCGTGGCGTCGCCACGTGGGCACTGGTGTCGCGGAGGGTGACGGCCGCCGGAAAGCCCGCAGCCCCACGGGCTGTGGGGCCACACGAGCGGCTGCCAAAGAGCTTTCCAAGGAGGCACGGCTTTCCCTCCTGGCTCTTCGGGCGTGGGAGCTGTCGCCAGAGCCGCGGCCCTACCGGAAAATGCTTCGCAGGCTGGCGTGGCGGCGACACGTGGGCGACGGTGTCGCCGAGGCTGACGGCCGCCGGAAAGCCCGCAGCCCCACGGGCTGTGGGGCCACGCGAGCGACTGCCAAAGAGCTTTCCAACGAGGCACGGCTTTCCCTCCTGGCTCTTTGGGCGTGGGAGCTGTCGCCAGAGCCGCGGCCCTACCGGAAAATGCTTCGCAGGCTGGCGCGGTGGCGCCACGTGGGCGCCGATGTCGAAGAGGCTGATGGCCGCCGGAAAGCCCGCAGCCCCACGGGCTGTGGGGCCACGTGAGCGACTGCCAAAGAGGTTTCCAAGGAGGCACGGCTTTCCCTCCTGGCTCTTCGGGTGTGGGAGCTGTCGCCAGAGCCGCGGCCCTACGGGAAAATGCTTCGCAGGCTGGCGCGGCGGCGCCACGTGGGCGCCGGTGGCGCCGAGGCTGACGGCCGCCGGAAAGCCCGCAGCCCCACGGGCTGTGGGGCCACGCGAGCGGCTGCCAAAGAGCTTTCCAACGAGGCACGGCTTTCCCTCCTGGCTCTTCGGGCGTGGGAGCTGTCGCCAGAGCCGTGGCCCTACCGAAAAATGCTTTGCAGGCTGGCGCGGCGGCGCCACGTGGGCGCCGGTGTCGCCGAGGCTGACGGCCGCCGGAAAGCCCGCAGCCCCACGGGCTGTGGGGCCACGCGAGCGGCTGCCAAAGAGCGTTCCAAGGAGGCACGGCTTTCCCTCCTGGCTCTTCGGGCGTGGGAGCTGTCGCCAGAGCCGCGGCCCTACCGGAAAATGCTTCGCAGGCTGGCGCCGCGCCGCCACGTGGGCACTGGTGTCACTGAGGCTGACGGCCGCCAGAAAGCACGCAGCCCCACGGGCTGTGGGGCCACGCGAGCGGCTGCCAAAGCGCTTTCCAACGAGGCACGGCTTTCCCTCCTGGCTCTTCGGGCGTGGGAGCTGTCGCCAGAGACGCGGCCCTACCGGAAAATGCTTCGCAGGCTGGCGCGGCGGCGCCACGTGGGCGCCAGTGGTGTCGAGGCTGACGGCCGCCGGAAAGCCCGCAGCACCACGGGCTGTGGGGCCACGCGAGCGGCTGCCAAAGAGCTTTCCAACGAGGCACGGCTTTCCCTCCTGGCTCTTCGGGCGTGGGAGCTGTCGCCAGAGCCGCGGCCCTACCGGAAAATGCTTCGCAGGGTGGCGTGGCGGCCCCACGTGGGCGCCGGTGTCGCCGAGGCTGACAGCCGCCGGAAAGCCCGCAGCCCCCACGGGCTGTGGGGCCACGCGAGCGGCTGCCAAAGAGCTTTCCAACGAGGCACGGCTTTCCCTCCTGGCTCTTCGGGCGTGGGAGCTGTCGCCAGAGCCGCGGCCCTACCGGAAAATGCTTCGCAGGCTGGCGCCGCGGCGCCACGTGGTCGCAGGTGTCGCCGAGGCTGACGGCCGCCGGAAAGCCCGCATCCCCACGGGCTGTGGGGGCCACGCGAGCGACTGCCAAAGAGCTTTCCAACGAGGCACGGCTTTACCTCCTGGCTCTTCGGGCGTGGGAGCTGTCGCCAGAGCCGCGGCCCTACCGGAAAATGCTTCGCAGGCTGGCGTGGAGGCGACACGTGGTCGCAGGTGTCGCCGAGGCTGACGGCCGCCGGAAAGCCCGCAGCACCACGGGCTGTGGGGCCACGCGAGCGACTGCCAAAGAGCTTTCCAACGAGGCACGGCTTTCCCTCCTGGCTCTTCGGGTGTGGGAGCTGTCGCCAGAGCCGCGGCCCTACCGGAAAATGCTTCGCAGGATGGCGCCGCGGCGCTACGTGGTCGCAGGTGTCGCCGAGGCTGACGGCCGCCGGAAAGCCCGCAGCCCCACGGGCTGTGGGGCCACGCGAGCGGCTGCCAAAGAGCTTTCCAACGAGGCACGGCTTTCCCTCCTGGCTCTTTGGGCGTGGGAGCTGTCGCCAGAGCCGCGGCCGTACCGGAAAATGCTTCGCAGGCTGGCGCGGCGGCGCCACGTGGGCGCCGGTGTCGCCGAGCCTGACGGCCGCCGGAAAGCCCGCAGCCCCACGGGCTGTGGGGCCACGCGAGCGGCTGCCAAAGAGCTTTCCAACGAGGCACGGCTTTCCCTCCTGGCTCTTCGGGCGTGGGAGCTGTCGCCAGAGCCGCAGCCCTACCGGAAAATGCTTCGCAGGCTGGCGTGGCGGCGACACGTGGTCGCAGGTGTCGCCGAGGCTGACGGCCGCCGGAAAGCCCGCAGCCCCACGGGCTGTGGGGCCACACGAGCGACTGCCAAAGAGCTTTCCAACGAGGCACGGCTTTCCCTCCTGGCTCTTTGGGCGTGGGGAGCTGTCGCCAGAGCCGCGGCCCTACCGGAAAATGCTTCGCAGGCTGGCGCGGTGGCGCCACGTGGGCGCCGATGTCGAAGAGGCTGACGGCCGCCGGAAAGCCCGCAGCCCCACGGGCTGTGGGGCCACGTGAGCAACTGCCAAAGAGGTTTCCAAGGAGGCACGGCTTTCCCCTCCTGGCTCTTCGGGTGTGGGAGCTGTCGCCAGAGCCGCGGCCCTACCGGAAAATGCTTCGCAGGCTGGCGTGGCGGCGCCACGTGGTCGCAGCTGTCGCCGAGGCTGACGGCCGCCGGAAAGCCCGCAGCCCCACGGGCTGTGGGGCCACGCGAGCGGCTGTCAAAGAGCTTTCTAACGAGGCATGGCTTTCCCTCCTGGCTCTTCGGGCGTGGGAGCTGTCGCCAGAGACGCGGCCCTACCGGAAAATGCTTCGCAGGCTGGCGCGGCGGCGCCACGTGGGCGCCGGTGGTGTCGAGGCTGACGGCCGCTGGAAAGCCCGCAGCACCACGGGCTGTGGGGCCACGCGAGCGGCTGCCAAAGAGCTTTCCAACGAGGCACGGCTTTCCCTCCTGGCTCTTCGGGCGTGGGAGCTG
>NW_026529991.1:0-19467 GCF_028500815.1 Rissa tridactyla
GCAGCCGCTCGCGTGGGCCCCACAGCCCGTGGGCTGCGGGCTTTCCGGCGGACGTCAGCCTCGGCGACACCTGCGACCACGTGGGCGCCGCCGTGCCAGCCTGCGAAGCATTTTGCGGTAGGGCCGCGGCTCTGGCGACAGCTCCCACGCCCGAAGAGCCAGGAGGGAAAGCCGTGCCTCGTTGGAAAGCTCTTTGGCAGCCGCTCACGTGGCCCCACAGCCCGTGGGGCTGCGGGTTTTCCGGTGGCCGTCAGCCTCGGCGACACAAGTGCCCACGTGGTTCGCCGCGCGCAGCCTGCGAAGCATTTTCGGGTAGGGCCGCGGCTCTGGCGACAGCTCCCACGCCCGAAGAGCCAGGAGGGAAAGCCGTGCCTCCTTGGAAAGCTCTTTGGCAGCCACTCGCGTGGCCCCACAGCCGGTGGGGCTGCGGGCTTTCCGGCACCCGTCAGCCTCGGCGACACCGGCTCCCACGTGGCGACGCCGCGCCAGCCTGCGAAGCATTTTCCGGTAGGGCCGCGGCTCTGGCGACAGCTCCCACGCCCGAAGAGCCAGGAGGGAAAGCCGTGCCTCGTTGAAAGCTCTTTGGCAGCCGCTCGCGTGGCCCCATGCCCGTGGGGCTGCGGGCTTTCCGGCGGCCGTCAGCCTCGGCGACACAAGTGCCCCACGTGGTTTCGCCGCGCCAGCCTGCGAAGCATTTTCCGGTAGGGCCGCGGCTCTGGCGACAGCTCCCACGCCCGAAGAGCCAGGAGGGAAAGCCGTGCCTCGTTGGAAAGCTCTTTGGCAGCCGCTCGCGTGGGCCCACAGCCTGTCGGGCTGCGGGCTTTCCGGCGGCCGTCAGCCTCGGCGACACAAGTGCCCACGTGGTTTCGCCGCGCCAGCCTGCGAAGCATTTTCTGGTAGGGCCGCGGCTCTGGCGACAGCTCCCACGCCCGAAGAGCCCAGGAGGGAAAGCCGTGCCTCGTTGGAAAGCTCTTTGGCAGCCACTCGCGTGGCCCCACAGCCGGTGGGGCTGCGGGCTTTCCGGCAGCCTTCAGCATCCGCCACCACCGGCGCCCACGTGGCGCCGGCCCTCGCGCGAGCCTGCGAAGCATTTTCCGGTAGGGCTGCGGCTCTGGGCGACAGCTCCCACGCCCGAAGAGCCAGGAGGGAAAGCCGTGCCTCGTTGGAAAGCTCTTTGGCAGCCGCTCGCGTGGCCCACAGCCCGTGGGGCTGCGGGCTTTCCGGCGGCCGTCAGCCTCGGTGACACCAGTGCCCACGTGGCACCGCCGAGCCAGCCTACAAAGCATTTTGCGGTAGGGCCGCGGCTCTGGCGACAGCTCCCACGCCCGAAAGAGCCAGGAGGGGAAAGCCGTGCCTCGTTGAAAAGCTCTTTGGCAGCCCGCTCGCGTGGCCCCACAGCCCGTGGGGCTGCGGGTTTTCCGGCAGCCTTCTGCCTCCGCACGACCGGCGCCCACGTGGCGCCGCCGCGCCAGCCTGCGAAGCATTTTCCCGGTAGGGCCGCGGCTCTGGCGACAGCTCCCACGCCCGAAGAGCCAGGAGGGAAAGCCGTGCCTCCTTGGAAAAGATCTTTGGCAGCCGCTCGCGTGGCCCACACAGCCCGTGGGGCTGCAGGCTTTCCGGCGGCCGTCAGCCTCGGCGACACCAGTGCCCGCGTGGTTTCGCCGCGCCAGCCTGCGAAGCATTTTCCGGTAGGGCCACGGCTCTGGCGACAGCTCCCACGCCGAAGAGCCAGGAGGGAAAGCCGTGCCGTTGCGTTGGAAAGCTGTTTGGCAGCCGCTCGCGTGGCCCCACAGCCCGTGGGGGCTGCGGGCTTTCCGGCGGCCGTCAGCCTCGGCGACACAAGTGCCCACGTGGTTTCGCCGCGTCAGCCTACGAAGCATTTTCGGGTAGGGCCGCGTCTCTGGCGACAGCTCCCACGCCCGAAGAGCCAGGAGGGAAAAGCCGTGCCTCGTTGGAAAGCTCTTTGGCAGCCACTCGCGTGGCCCCACAGCCAGTGGGGCTGCGGTCTTTCCGGCAGCCGTCAGCCTCGGCGACAACCGGCGCCCACGTGGGCGACGCCGCGCCAGCCTGCGAAGCATTTTCCGGTAGGGCCACGGCTCTGGCGACAGCTCCCACGCCCGAAGAGCCAGGAGGGAAAGCCGTGCCTCGTTGGAAAAGCTCTTTGTCAGCCGCTCGCGTGGCCCCCACAGCCCGTGGGGCTGCGGGCTTTCCGGCGGCCGTCGGCCTCGGCGACACCAGCGCCCACGTGGCGCCGCTGCGCCAGCCTGCGAAGCATTTTGCGGTAGGGCCGCGGCTCTGGCGACAGCTCCCACGCCCGAAGAGCCAGGAGGAAAGCCGTGCCTCGTTGGAAAGCTCTTTGGCAGCCGCTCGCGTGGCCCCACAGCCCGTGGGGCTGCGGGCTTTCCGACGGCCGTCAGCCTTGGCGACACCGGTGCCCACGTGGCGCCGCCGCGGCCAGCCTGCGAAGCATTTTGCGGTAGGGCCGCGGCTCTGGCCGACAGCTCCCACGCCCGAAGAGCCAGAGAGGGAAAGCCGTGCCTCGTTGGAAAGCTCTTTGGCAGCCGCTCACGCGGCCCAACAGCTCGTGGGGCTGCGGGCTTTCTGGCGGCCGTCAGCCTCGGCGACACCAGTGCCCACGTGGCGCCGCCCGCGCCAGCCTGCGAAGCATTTTTGCGGTAGGGCCGCGGCTCTGGCGACAGCTCCCACACCCGAAGAGCCAGGAGGGAAAGCCGTGCCTCGATGGAAAGCTCTTTGGCAGCCGCTCGCGTGGCCCCAACAGCCCGTGGGGCTGCGGGCTTTCCGGCAGCCTTCTGCATCCGCACGACCGGCGCCCACGTAGCGCCGGCCGGCGCGCAGCCTGCGAGAGCATTTTCCGGTAGGGCCCGCGGCTCTGGCGACAGCTCCCACGCCCGAAGAGCCAGGAGGGAAAGCCGTGCCTCATTGGAAAGCTCTTTGGCAGCCGCTCGCTGTGGCCTGCCACAGCCCGTGGGGGCTGCGGGCTTCTCCGGCAGCCGGTCAGCCTCGGCGACACAAGTGCCCACGTGGCGCCGCCGCGACCAGCCTACGAAGCATTTTCCGGTAGGGGCCGGCGGTTCTGGCGACAGCTCCCACGCCCGAAGAGAGCCAGGAGGGAAAGTCCGTGCCTCGTTGGAAAGCTCTTTGGCAGCCGCTCTGCGTGGCCCCACAGCCCGTGGGGCTGCGGGCTTTCCGGCGGACGTCAGCCTCGGCGACACCTGCGACCACGTGGCGCCGCCGCGCCAGGCTGCGAAGCATTTTGCGGTAGGGCCGCGGCTCTGGCGACAGCTCCCACGCCCGAAGAGCCAGGAGGGAAAGCCGTGCCCTCGTTGCAAAGCTCTTTGGCAGCCGCTCGCGTGGCCCCACAGCCGGTGGGGCTGCGGGCTTTCCGGCACCCGTCAGCCTCGGCGACACCGCGCCCACGTGGCGACCGCCGCGCCAGCCTGCGAAGCATTTTCCGGTAGGGCCGCGGCTCTGGCGACAGCTCCCACGCCCGAAGAGCCAGGAGGGAAAGCCGTGCCTTCGTTGGAAAAGCTCTTTGGCAGCCGCTCGCGTGGCCCCACAGCCCGTGGGGCTGCGGGCTTTCCGGCGGCCGTCAGCCTCGGCGACACAAGTGCCCACGTGGCGCCGCCGCTCGAGCCTGCGAAGCATTTTCCGGTAGGGCGCCGCGGCTCTGGCGACAGCTCCCACGCCCGAAGAGCCAGGAGGGAAAGCCGTGCCTCGTTGCAAAGCTCTTTGGCAGCACGCTCACGTGGCCCCACAGCCCGTGGGGCTGCGGGCTTTCCGGCGGCCGTCAGCCTCGGCGACACAAGTGCCCACGTGGTTTCGCCGCGCCAGCCTGCGAAGCATTTTGCGGTAGGGCCGCGGCTCTGGCGACAGCTCCCACGCCCGAAGAGCCAGGAGGGAAAGCCGTGCCTCCTTGGAAAGCTCTTTGGCAGCCACTCGCGTGCCCCACAGCCGGTGGGGCCTGCGGGCCTTTCCCGGCACCCGTCAGCCTCGACGACACCCGGCGCCCACGTGGCGACGCTGCGCCAGCCTGAGAAGCATTTTCCGGTAAGGGGCCGCCGGCTCTGGCGACAGCTCCCACGCCCGAAGAGCCAGGAGGGAAAGCCGTGCCTCGTTGCAAAGCTCTTTGGCAGCCCGCTCGCGTGGCCCCCACAGCCCGTGGGGGCTGCGCGGCTTTCCGGCGGCCGTCAGCCTCGGCGACACAAGTGCCCACCTGGCGCCGCCGCGCGAGGCCTGCGAAGCAATTTTCCGGTAGGGCCCGCGGCTCTGGCGACAGCTCCCACGCCCGAAGAGCCAGGAGGGAAAGCCGTGCCTCGTTGTGCAAAGCTCTTTGGCAGCCGCTCAACGTGGCCCCACAGTCCCGTGGGGCTGCGGGCTTTCCGGTGGGCCGTCAGCCTCGGTGACAAAAGTGCACACGTGGGTTTCGCCGCGCCAGCCTGCGAAGCATTTTGCGGTAGGGGCCGCGGCTCTGGCGACAGCTCCCACGCCCGAAGAGCCAGGAGGGAAAGCCGTGCCTCCTTGGAAAGCTCTTTGGCAGCCACGTCGCGTGGCCCTCACAGCCGGTGGGGCTGCGGGCTTTCCGGCAGCCGTCAGCCTCGGCGACACCCGGCGCCCACGTGCGACGCCCGCGCCAGCCTGCGAAGCATTTTCCGGTAGGGGCCGCGGGCTCCGGCGACATCTCCCACGCCCGAAGAGCCAGGAGGGAAAGCCGTGCCTCATTGGAAAGCTCTTTGGGCAGCCGCTCGCGTGGGCCCCACAGCCCGTGGGGCTGCGGGCTTTCCGGCGGCCGTCGGCCTCGGCGACACCTAGCGCCCACGTGGCGCCGCGCCAGCCTGAGAAGCATTTTCCGGTAGGGCCGCGGCTCTGGCGACAGCTCCCCACGCCCGAAGAGCCAGGAGGGAAAGCCGTGCCTCGTTGCAAAGCTCCTTTGGCAGCCGCTCACCGCGGCCCAACAGCCTGTGGGGCTGCGGGCTTTCCGGCGGCCGTCAGCCTCGGCGCGACACCAGTGCCCACGTGGCGCCGCCGCCGCGCCAGCCTGCAAAGCATTTTCCGGTAGGGCCGCGTCTCTGGCGACAGCTCCCACACCCGAAGAGCCAGGAGGGAAAGCCGTGCCTCGTTGAAAAGCTCTTTGGCAGCCACTCGCGTGGCCCCACAGCCCGTGGGGCTGCGGGCTTTCGGCAGCCTTCTGCATCCGCCACGACCGGCGCCCACGTGGCGCGGCCGCGCGCGAGCCTGCGAAGCACTTTTCCGGTAGGGCCGCGGCTCTGGCGACAGCTCCCCACGCCCGAAGAGCCAGGAGGGAAAGCCGTGCCTCGGTGGAAAGCTCTTTGGCAGCCGCTCGCGTGGCCCCACAGAGCCCGTGGGGCTGCGGGCTTTCTGGCGGCCGTGAGCCTCGGCGACACCAGCGCCCTCGTGGCGCCGCCGCGCCAGCCTACGAAGCATTTTCCGGTAGGGCCGCGGCTCTGGCGACAGCTCCCACGCCCGAAGAGCCAGGAGGGAAAGCATGCCTCGTTGGAAAGCTCTTTGGCAGCCGCTCACGTGGCCCCACAGCCCGTGGGGCTGCGGGCTTTCCGGCAGCCGTCAGCCTCGGCGACACAAGTGCCCACGTGGCGCCGCCGCTCCAGCCTGCGAAGCATTTTCCGGTAGGCCCACGGCTCTGGCGACAGCTCCCACGCCCGAAGAGCCAGGAGGGAAAGCCGTGCCTCGTTGGAAAGCTCTTTGGCAGCCGCTCGCGTGGCCCCACAGCCCGTGGGGCTGCGGGCTTTTCGGCGGCCGTCAGCCTCGGTGACACCAGTGCCCACGTGGCACCGCCGCGCCAGACTGCAAAGCATTTTCCGGTAGGGCCGCGGCTCTGGCGACAGCTCCCACGCCCGAAGAGCCAGGAGGGAAAGCCGTGCCTCGTTGGAAAGCTCTTTGGCAGCCGCTCGCGTGGCCCCACAGCCCGTGGGGCTGCGGGCTTTCCGGCGGCCGTCAGCCTCGGCGACACCAGTGCCCACGTGGCGCCGCCGCGCGAGCCTGCGAAGCATTTTCCAGTAGGGCCGCGGCTCTGGCGACAGCTCCCACGCCCGAAGAGCCAGGAGGGAAAGCCGTGCCTCGTTGGAAAGCTCTTTGGCAGCCGCTCGCGTGGCCCCACAGCCCGTGGGGCTGCGGGCTTTCCGGTAGCCTTCTGCATCCGCAGCACCGGCGCCCACGTGGCGCCCCCGAGCCAGCCTGCGAAGCATTTTCCGGTAGGGCCGCGGCTCTGGCGACAGCTCCCACGCCCGAAGAGCCAGGAGGGAAAGCCGTGCCTCGTTGGAAAGCTCTTTGGCAGCCGCTCACGTGGCCCCACAGCCCGTGGGGCTGCGGGCTTTCCGGCAGCCTTCTGCATCCGCAGCACCGGCGCCCACGTGGCGCCGCCGCGCCAGCCTGCGAAGCATTTTCCGGTAGGGCCGCGGCTCTGGCGACAGCTCCCACGCCCGAAGAGCCAGGAGGGAAAGCCGTGCCTCGTTGGAAAGCTCTTTGGAAGCGGCTCGCGTGGCCCCACAGCCCGTGGGGCTGCGGGCTTTCCGTCGGATGTCAGCCTCGGCGACACCAGCGCCCACGTGGCGCCGCCGCGCCAGCCTGCGAAGCATTTTCCGGTAGGGCCACGGCTCTGGCGACAGCTCCCACGCCCGAAGAGCCAGGAGGGAAAGCCGTGCCTCCTTGGAAAGCTCTTTGGCAGCCGCTCGCGTGGCCCCACAGCCCGTGGGGCTGCGGGCTTTCCGGCGGCCGTCAGCCCTCGGTGACACCAGTGCCCACGTGGCACCGCCGAGCCAGCCTACAAAGCATTTTGCGGTAGGGCCGCGGCTCTGGCGACAGCTCCCACGCCCGAAGAGCCAGGAGGGAAAGCCGTGCCTCGTTGAAAAGCTCTTTGGCAGCCGCTCGCGTGGCCCCACAGCCCGTGGGGCTGCGGGTTTTCCGGCAGCCTTCTGCATCCGCACGACCGGCGCCCACGTGGCGCCGCCGCGCCAGCCTGCGAAGCATTTTCCGGTAGGGCCGCGGCTCTGGCGACAGCTCCCACGCCCGAAGAGCCAGGAGGGAAAGCCGTGCCTCCTTGGAAAGATCTTTGGCAGCCGCTCGCGTGGCCCCCACAGCCCGTGGGGCTGCAGGCTTTCCGGCGGCCGTCAGCCTCGGCGACACCAGTGCCCGTGTGGTTTCGCCGCGCCAGCCTGCGAAGCATTTTCCGGTAGGGCCACGGCTCTGGCGACAGCTCCCACGCCCGAAGAGCCAGGAGGGAAAGCCGTGCCTCGTTGGAAAGCTGTTTGGCAGCCGCTCGCGTGGCCCCACAGCCCGTGGGGCTGCGGGCTTTCCGGCGGCCGTCAGCCTCGGCGACACAAGTGCCCACGTGGTTTCGCCGCGCCAGCCTACGAAGCATTTTCGGGTAGGGCCGCGTCTCTGGCGACAGCTCCCAAGCCCGAAGAGCCAGGAGGGAAAGCCGTGCCTCGTTGGAAAGCTCTTTGGCAGCCACTCGCGTGGCCCCACAGCCAGTGGGGCTGCGGTCTTTCCGGCAGCCGTCAGCCTCGGCGACACCGGCGCCCACGTGGCGACGCCGCGCCAGCCTGCGAAGCATTTTCCGGTAGGGCCGCGGCTCTGGCGACAGCTCCCACGCCCGAAGAGCCAGGAGGGGAAAGCCGTGCCTCGTTGGAAAGCTCTTTGGCAGCCGCTCGCGTGGCCCCACAGCCCGTGGGGCTGCGGGCTTTCCGGCGGCCGTCGGCCTCGGCGACACCAGCGCCCACGTGGCGCCGCTGCGCCAGCCTGCGAAGCATTTTGCGGTAGGGCCGCGGCTCTGGCGACAGCTCCCACGCCCGAAGAGCCAGGAGGGAAAGCCGTGCCTCGTTGGAAAGCTCTTTGGCAGCCGCTCGCGTGGCCCCACAGCCCGTGGGGCTGCGGGCTTTCCGACGGCCGTCAGCCTTGGCGACACCGGTGCCCGCGTGGCGCCGTCCGCGCCAGCCTGCGAAGCATTTTGCGGTAGGGCCGCGGCTCTGGCGACAGCTCCCACGCCCGAAGAGCCAGGAGGGAAAGCCGTGCCTCGTTGGAAAGCTCTTTGGCAGCCGCTCACGCGGCCCAACAGCTCGTGGGGCTGCGGGCTTTCTGGCGGCCGTCAGCCTCGGCGACACCAGTGCCCACGTGGCGCCGCCGCGCCAGCCTGCGAAGCATTTTGCGGTAGGGCCGCGGCTCTGGTGACAGCTCCCACACCCGAAGAGCCAGGAGGGAAAGCCGTGCCTCGATGGAAAGCTCTTTGGCAGCCGCTCGCGTGGCCCCACAGCCCGTGGGGCTGCGGGCTTTCCGGCAGCCTTCTGCATCCGCACGACCGGCGCCCACGTAGCGCCGCCGCGCGAGCCTGCGAAGCATTTTCCGGTAGGGCCGCGGCTCTGGCGACAGCTCCCACGCCCGAAGAGCCTGGAGGGAAAGCCGTGCCTCGTTGAAAAGCTCTTTGGCAGCCGCTCGCGTGGCCCCACAGCCCGTGGGGCTGCGGGCTTTCCGGCGGACGTCAGCCTCGGCGACACAAGTGCCCACGTGGCGCCGCCGCGCCAGCCTACGAAGCATTTTCCGGTAGGGCCGCGGTTCTGGCGACAGCTCCCACGCCCGAAGAGCCAGGAGGGAAAGCCGTGCCTCGTTGCAAAGCTCTTTGGCATCCGCTCGCGTGGCCCCACAGCCCGTGGGGCTGCGGGCTTTCCGGCACCCGTCAGCCTCGGCGACACAAGTGCCCACCTGGCGCCGCCGCGCGAGCCTGCGAAGCATTTTCGGGTAGGGCCGCGGCTCTGGCGACAGCTCCCACGCCCGAAGAGCCAGGAGGGAAAGCCGTGCCTCGTTGGAAAGCTCTTTGGCAGCCACTCGCGTGGCCCCACAGCCGGTGGGGCTGCGGGCTTTCCGGCGGCCGTCAGCCTCGGCGACACCGGCGCCCACGTGGCGCCGCCGCGCCAGCCTGCGAAGCATTTTCCGGTAGGGCCGCGGCTCTGGCGACAGCTCCCACGCCCGAAGAGCCAGGAGGGAAAGCCGTGCCTCGTTGGAAAGCTCTTTGGCAGCCGCTCGCGTGGCCCCACAGCCCGTGGGGCTGCGGGCTTTCCGGCGGCCGTCGGCCTCGGCGACACCAGCGCCCACGTGGCGCCGCCGCGCCAGCCTGCAAAGCATTTTCCGGTAGGGCCGCGGCTCTGGCGACAGCTCCCACGCCCGAAGAGCCAGGAGGGAAAGCCGTGCCTCTTTGAAAAGCACTTTGGCAGCCGCTCGCGTGGCCCCACAGCCCGTGGGGCTGCGGGCTTTCCGGCAGCGTTCTGCATCCGCACGACCGGCGCCCACGTGGCGCCGCCGCGCCAGCCTGCGAAGCATTTTGCGGTAGGGCCGCGGCTCTGGCGACAGCTCCCACGCCCGAAGAGCCAGGAGGGAAAGCCGTGCCTCGTTGGAAAGCTCTTTGGCAGCCGCTCGCGTGGCCCCACAGCCCGTGGGGCTGCGGGCTTTCCGGCGGCCGTCAGCCTCGGCGACACAAGTGCCCACTTGGTTTCGCCGCGCCAGCCTACGAAGCATTTTCGGGTAGGGCCGCGTCTCTGGCGACAGCTCCCACGCCCGAAGAGCCAGGAGGGAAAGCCGTGCCTCGTTGGAAAGCTCTTTGGCAGCCACTCGCGTGGCCCCACAGCCAGTGGGGCTGCGGTCTTTCCGGCAGCCGTCAGCCTCGGCGACACCGGCGCCCACGTGGCGACGCCGCGCCAGCCTGCGAAGCATTTTCCGGTAGGGCCGCGGCTCTGGCGACAGCTCCCACGCCCGAAGAGCCAGGAGGGAAAGCCGTGCCTCGTTGGAAAGCTCTTTGGCAGCCGCTCGCGTGGCCCCACAGCCCGTGGGGCTGCGGGCTTTCCGGCGGCCGTCGGCCTCGGCGACACCAGCGCCCACGTGGCGCCGCTGCGCCAGCCTGCGAAGCATTTTGCGGTAGGGCCGCGGCTCTGGCGACAGCTCCCACGCCCGAAGAGCCAGGAGGGAAAGCCGTGCCTCGTTGGAAAGCTCTTTGGCAGCCGCTCGCGTGGCCCCACAGCCCGTGGGGCTGCGGGCTTTCCGACGGCCGTCAGCCTTGGCGACACCGGTGCCCACGTGGCGCCGCCGCGCCAGCCTGCGAAGCATTTTGCGGTAGGGCCGCGTCTCTGGCGACAGCTCCCACGCCCGAAGAGCCAGGAGGGAAAGCCGTGCCTCCTTGGAAAGCTCTTTGGCAGCCGCTCACGCAGCCCAACAGCCCGTGGGGCTGTGGGCTTTCCGGCGGCCGTCAGCCTCGGCGACACCAGTGCCCACGTGGCGCCGCCGCGCCAGCCTGCGAAGCATTTTCCGGTAGGGCCGCGGCTCTGGCGACAGCTCCCACGCCCGAAGAGCCAGGAGGGAAAGCCGTGCCTCATTGGAAAGCTCTTTGGCAGCCGCTCGCGTGGCCCCACAGCCCGTGGGGCTGCGGGCTTTCCGGCAGCCATCAGCCTCGGCGACACAAGTGCCCACGTGGCGCCGCCGCGCCAGCCTACGAAGCATTTTCCGGTAGGGCCGCGGTTCTGGCGACAGCTCCCACGCCCGAAGAGCCAGGAGGGAAAGCCGTGCCTCGTTGGAAAGCTCTTTGGCAGCCGCTCGCGTGGCCCCACAGCCCGTGGGGCTGCGGGCTTTCCGGCGGACGTCAGCCTCGGCGACACCTGCGACCACGTGGCGCCGCCGCGCCAGGCTGCGAAGCATTTTCCGGTAGGGCCGCGGCTCTGGCGACAGCTCCCACGCCCGAAGAGCCAGGAGGGAAAGCCGTGCCTCGTTGCAAAGCTCTTTGGCAGCCGCTCACGTGGCCCCCACAGCCCGTGGGGCTGCGGGTTTTCCGGCGGCCGTCAGCCTCGGCGACACAAGTGCCCACGTGGTTTCGCCGCGCCAGCCTGCGAAGCATTTTCCGGTAGGGCCGCGGCTCTGGCGACAGCTCCCACGCCCGAAGAGCCAGGAGGGAAAGCCGTGCCTCGTTGGAAAGCTCTTTGGCAGCCACTCGCGTGGCCCCACAGCCCGTGGGGCTGCGGGCTTTCCGACGGCCGTCAGCCTCGGCGACACCGGCGCCCACGTGGCGACGCCGCGCCAGCCTGCGAAGCATTTTCCGGTAGGGCCGCGGCTCTGGCGACAGCTCCCACGCCCGAAGAGCCAGGAGGGAAAGCTGTGCCTCGTTGGAAAGCTCTTTGGCAGCCACTCGCGTGGCCCCACAGCCCGTGGGGCTGCGGGCTTTCCGGCGGCCGTCAGCCTCGGCGACACAAGTGCCCACGTGGTTTCGCCGCGCCAGCCTGCGAAGCATTTTGCGGTAGGGCCGCGGCTCTGGCGACAGCTCCCACGCCCGAAGAGCCAGGAGGGAAAGCCGTGCCTCGTTGGAAAGCTCTTTGGCAGCCGCTGGCGTGGCCCCACAGCCCGTCGGGCTGCGGGCTTTCCGGCGGCCGTCAGCCTCGGCGACACAAGTGCCCACGTGGTTTCGCCGCGCCAGCCTGCGAAGCATTTTCGGGTAGGGGCCGCGGCTCTGGCGACAGCTCCCACGCCCGAAGAGCCAGGAGGGAAAGCCGTGCCTCGTTGGAAAGCTCTTTGGCAGCCACTCGCGTGGCCCCACAGCCCGTGGTGCTGCGGGCTTTCCGGCAGCCTTCAGCATCCCGCACCACCGGCGCCCACGTGGCGCCGCCGCGCGAGCCTGCGAAGCATTTTCCGGTAGGGCCGCGGCGCTGGCGACAGCTCCCACGCCCGAAGAGCCAGGAGGGAAAGCCGTGCCTCCTTGGAAAGCTCTTTGGCAGCCGCTCGCGTGGCCCCACAGCCCGTGGGCTGCGGGCTTTCCGGCGGCCGTCAGCCTCGGTGACACCAGTGCCCACGTGGCACCGCAGAGTCAGCCTACAAAGCATTTTGCGGTAGGGCCGCGGCTCTGGCGACAGCTCCCACGCCCGAAGAGCCAGGAGGGAAAGCCGTGCCTCGTTGAAAAGCTCTTTGGCAGCCGCTCGCGTGGCCCCACAGCCCGTGGGGCTGCGGGTTTTCCGGCAGCCTTCTGCATCCGCACGACCGGCGCCCACGTGGCGCCGCCGCGCCAGCCTGCGAAGCATTTTCCGGTAGGGCCGCGGCTCTGGCGACAGCTCCCACGCCCGAAGAGCCAGGAGGGAAAGCCGTGCCTCCTTGGAAAGATCTTTGGCAGCCGCTCGCGTGGCCCCACAGCCCGTGGGGCTGCAGGCTTTCCGGCGGCCGTCAGCCTCGGCGACACCAGTGCCCGCGTGGTTTCGCCGCGCAGCCTGCGAAGCATTTTCCGGTAGGGCCACGGCTCTGGCGACAGCTCCCACGCCCGAAGAGCCAGGAGGGAAAGCCGTGCCTCGTTGGAAAGCTCTTTGGCAGCCGCTCGCGTGGCCCCACAGCCCGTGGGGCTGCGGGCTTTCCGGCGGCCGTCAGCCTCGGCGACACCGGCGCCCACGTGGTTTCGCCGCGCCAGCCTACGAAGCATTTTCGGGTAGGGCCGCGTCTCTGGCGACAGCTCCCACGCCCGAAGAGCCAGGAGGGAAAGCCGTGCCTCGTTGGAAAGCTCTTTGGCAGCCACTCGCGTGGCC
This sequence comes from Rissa tridactyla, assembly GCF_028500815.1. Taxonomy (NCBI): domain Eukaryota; kingdom Metazoa; phylum Chordata; class Aves; order Charadriiformes; family Laridae; genus Rissa; species Rissa tridactyla. Next base: position 12,591 of record NW_026529991.1, read on the forward strand.
CCACAGCCAGTGGGGCTGCGGTCTTTCCGGCAGCCGTCAGCCTCGGCGACACCGGCGCCCACGTGGCGACGCCGCGCCAGCCTGCGAAGCATTTTCCGGTAGGGCTGCGGCTCTGGCGACAGCTCCCACGCCCGAAGAGCCAGGAGGGAAAGCCGTGCCTCGTTGGAAAGCTCTTTGTCAGCCGCTCGCGTGGCCCCACAGCCCGTGGGGCTGCGGGCTTTCCGGCGGCCGTCGGCCTCGGCGACACCAGCGCCCACGTGGCGCCGCTGCGCCAGCCTGTGAAGCATTTTGCGGTAGGGCCGCGGCTCTGGCGACAGCTCCCACGCCCGAAGAGCCAGGAGGGAAAGCCGTGCCTCGTTGGAAAGCTCTTTGGCAGCCGCTCGCGTGGCCCCACAGCCCGTGGGGCTGCGGGCTTTCCGACGGCCGTCAGCCTTGGCGACACCGGTGCCCACGTGGTGCCGCCGCGCCAGCCTGCGAAGCATTTTGCGATAGGGCCGCGGCTCTGGCGACAGCTCCCACGCCCGAAGAGCCAAGAGGGAAAGCCGTGCCTCGTTGGAAAGCTCTTTGGCAGCCGCTCACGCGGGCCCAACAGCTCGTGGGGCTGCGGGCTTTCTGGCGGGCCGTCAGCCTCGGCGACACCAGTGCCCACGTGGCGCCGCCGCGCCAGCCTGCGAAGCATTTTGCGGTAGGGCCGCGGCTCTGGCGACAGCTCCCACACCCGAAGAGCCAGGAGGGAAAGCCGTGCCTCGATGGAAAGCTCTTTGGCAGCCGCTCGCGTGGCCCCACAGCCCGTGGGGCTGCAGGCTTTCCGGCAGCCTTCTGCATCTGCACGACCGGCGCCCACGTAGCGCCGCCGCGCGAGCCTGCGAAGCATTTTCCGGTAGGGCCGCGGCTCTGGCGACAGCTCCCACGCCCGAAGAGCCAGGAGGGAAAGCCGTGCCTCATTGGAAAGCTCTTTGGCAGTCCGCTCGCGTGGGCCCCACAGCCCGTGGGGCTGCGGGGTTTCCGGCAGCCGTCAGCCTCGGCGACACAAGTGCCCACGTGGTGCCGCCGCGCCAGCCTACGAAGCATTTTCCGGTAGGGCCGCGGTTCTGGCGACAGCTCCCACGCCCGAAGAGCCAGGAGGGAAAGACGTGCCTCGTTGGAAAGCTCTTTGGCAGCCGCTCGCGTGGCCCCACAGCCCGTGGGGCTGCGGGCTTTCCGGCGGACGTCAGCCTCGGCGACACCTGCGACCACGTGGCGCCGCCGCGCCAGGCTGCGAAGCATTTTGCGGTAGGGCCGCGGCTCTGGCGACAGCTCCCACGCCCGAAGAGCCAGGAGGGAAAGCCGTGCCTCGTTGAAAAGCTCTTTGGCAGCCGCTCGCGTGGCCCCACAGCCCGTGGGGCTGCGGGTTTTCCGGCAGCCTTCTGCATCCGCACGACCGGCGCCCACGTGGCGCCGCCGCGCCAGCCTGCGAAGCATTTTCCGGTAGGGCCGCGGCTCTGGCGACAGCTCCCACGCCCGAAGAGCCAGGAGGGAAAGCCGTGCCTCCTTGGAAAGATCTTTGGCAGCCGCTCGCGTGGCCCCACAGCCCGTGGGGTTGCTGCAGGCTTTCCGGCGGCCGTCAGCCTCGGCGACACCAGTGCCCGCGTGGTTTCGCCGCGCCAGCCTGCGAAGCATTTTCCGGTAGGGCCACGGCTCTGGCGACAGCTCCCACGCCCGAAGAGCCAGGAGGGAAAGCCGTGCCTCGTTGGAAAGCTCTTTGGCAGCCGCTCGCGTGGCCCCACAGCCCGTGGGGCTGCGGGCTTTCCGGCGGCCGTCAGCCTCGGCGACACCGGCGCCCACGTGGTTTCGCCGCGCCAGCCTACGAAGCATTTTCGGGTAGGGCCGCGTCTCTGGCGACAGCTCCCACGCCCGAAGAGCCAGGAGGGAAAGCCGTGCCTCGTTGGAAAGCTCTTTGGCAGCCACTCGCGTGGCCCCACAGCCAGTGGGGCTGCGGTCTTTCCGGCAGCCGTCAGCCTCGGCGACACCGGCGCCCACGTGGCGACGCCGCGCCAGCCTGCGAAGCATTTTCCGGTAGGGCTGCGGCTCTGGCGACAGCTCCCACGCCCGAAGAGCCAGGAGGGAAAGCCGTGCCTCGTTGGAAAGCTCTTTGTCAGCCGCTCGCGTGGCCCCACAGCCCGTGGGGCTGCGGGCTTTCCGGCGGCCGTCGGCCTCGGCGACACCAGCGCCCACGTGGCGCCGCTGCGCCAGCCTGTGAAGCATTTTGCGGTAGGGCCGCGGCTCTGGCGACAGCTCCCACGCCCGAAGAGCCAGGAGGGAAAGCCGTGCCTCGTTGGAAAGCTCTTTGGCAGCCGCTCGCGTGGCCCCACAGCCCGTGGGGCTGCGGGCTTTCCGACGGCCGTCAGCCTTGGCGACACCGGTTGCCCACGTGGCGCCGCCGCGCCAGCCTGCGAAGCATTTTGCGATAGGGCCGCGGCTCTGGCGACAGCTCCCACGCCCGAAGAGCCAAGAGGGAAAGCCGTGCCTCGTTGGAAAGCTCTTTGGCAGCCGCTCACGCGGCCCAACAGCTCGTGGGGCTGCGGGCTTTCTGGCGGCCGTCAGCCCTCGGCGACACCAGTGCCCACGTGGCGCCGCCGCGCCAGCCTGCGAAGCATTTTGCGGTAGGGCCGCGGCTCTGGCGACAGCTCCCACACCCGAAGAGCCAGGAGGGAAAGCCGTGCCTCGATGGAAAGCTCTTTGGCAGCCGCTCGCGTGGCCCCACAGCCCGTGGGGCTGCAGGCTTTCCGGCAGCCTTCTGCATCCCGCACGACCGGCGCCCACGTAGCGCCGCCGCGCGAGCCTGCGAAGCATTTTCCGGTAGGGCCGCGGCTCTGGCGACAGCTCCCACGCCCGAAGAGCCAGGAGGGAAAGCCGTGCCTCATTGGAAAGCTCTTTGGCAGCCGCTCGCGTGGCCCCACAGCCGTGGGGCTGCGGGGTTTCCGGCAGCCGTCAGCCTCGGCGACACAAGTGCCCACGTGGTGCCGCCGCGCCAGCCTACGAAGCATTTTCCGGTAGGGCCGCGGTTCTGGCGACAGCTCCCACGCCCGAAGAGCCAGGAGGGAAAGCCGTGCCTCGTTGGAAAGCTCTTTGGCAGCCGCTCGCGTGGCCCCACAGCCCGTGGGGCTGCGGGCTTTCCGGCGGACGTCAGCCTCGGCGACACCTGCGACCACGTGGCGCCGCCGCGCCAGGCTGCGAAGCATTTTGCGGTAGGGCCGCGGCTCTGGCGACAGCTCCCACGCCCGAAGAGCCAGGAGGGAAAGCCGTGCCTCGTTGCAAAGCTCTTTGGCAGCCGCTCACGTGGCCCCACAGCCCGTGGGGCTGCGGGTTTTCCGGCGGCCGTCAGCCTCGGCGACACAAGTGCCCACGTGGTTTCGCCGCGCCAGCCTGCGAAGCATTTTCGGGTAGGGCCGCGGCTCTGGCGACAGCTCCCACGCCCGAAGAGCCAGGAGGGAAAGCCGTGCCTCCTTGGAAAGCTCTTGGCAGCCACTCGCGTGGCCCCACAGCCGGTGGGGCTGCGGGCTTTCCGGCACCCGTCAGCCTCGGCGACACCGGCGCCCACGTGGCGCCGCCGCGCGAGCCTGCGAAGCATTTTGCGGTAGGGCCGCGGCTCTGGCGACAGCTCCCACGCCCGAAGAGCCAGGAGGGAAAGCCGTGCCTCGTTGGAAAGCTCTTTGGCAGCCGCTCGCGTGGCCCCACAGCCCGTGGGGCTGCGGGCTTTCCGGCGGCCGTCAGCCTCGGCGACACAAGTGCCCACCTGGCGCCGCCGCGCGAGCCTGCGAAGCATTTTTCGGTAGGGCCGCGGCTCTGGCGACAGCTCCCACGCCCGAAGAGCCAGGAGGGAAAGCCGTGCCTCGTTGCAAAGCTCTTTGGCAGCCGCTCACGTGGCCCCACAGCCCGTGGGGCTGCGGGCTTTCCGGCGGCCGTCAGCCTCGGCGACACAAGTGCCCACGTGGTTTCGCCGCGCCAGCCTGCGAAGCATTTTGCGGTAGGGCCGCGGCTCTGGCGACAGCTCCCACGCCCGAAGAGCCAGGAGGGAAAGCCGTGCCTCCTTGGAAAGCTCTTTGGCAGCCACTCGCGTGGCCCCACAGCCGGTGGGGCTGCGGGCTTTCCGGCAGCCGTCAGCCTCGACGACACCGGCGCCCACGTGGCGACGCTGCGCCAGCCTGCGAAGCATTTTCCGGTAGGGCCGCGTCTCTGGCGACAGCTCCCACGCCCGAAGAGCCAGGAGGGAAAGCCGTGCCTCGTTGGAAAGCTCTTTGGCAGCCGCTCGCGTGGCCCCACAGCCCGTGGGGCTGCGGGCTTTCCGGCGGCCGTCAGCCTCGGCGACACAAGTGCCCAAGCCCTGACGCCGCCGCGCGAGCCTGCGAAGCATTTTCCGGTAGGGGCCGCGGCTCTGGCGACAGCTCCCACGCCCGAAGAGCCAGGAGGGAAAGCCGTGCCTCGTTGCAAAGCTCTTTGGCAGCCGCTCACGTGGCCCCACAGCCCGTGGGGCTGCGGGCTTTCCGGTGGCCGTCAGCCTCGGTGACAAAAGTTGCACACGTGGTTTCGCCACGCCAGCCTGCGAAGCATTTTGCGGTAGGGCCGCGGCTCTGGCGACAGCTCCCACGCCCGAAGAGCCAGGAGGGAAAGCCGTGGCCTCCTTGGAAAGCTCTTTGGCAGCCACTCGCGTGGCCCCACAACCGGTGGGGCTGCGGGCTTTCCGGCAGCCGTCAGCCTCGGCGACACCGGCGCCCACGTGGCGACGCCGCGCCAGCCTGCGAAGCATTTTCCGGTAGGGCCGCGGCTCCGGCGACATCTCCCACGCCCGAAGAGCCAGGAGGGAAAGCCGTGCCTCATTGGAAAGCTCTTTGGCAGCCGCTCGCGTTGCCCCGCAGCCCGTGGGGCTGCGGGCTTTCCGGCGGCCGTCGGCCTCGGCGACACCAGCGCCCACGTGGCGCCGCAGCGCCAGCCTGCGAAGCATTTTGCGGTAGGGCCGCGGCTCTGGCGACTGCTCCCACGCCCGAAGAGCCAGGAGGGAAAGCCGTGCCTCGTTGGAAAGCTCTTTGGCAGCCGCTCGCGTGGCCCCACAGCCCGTGGGGCTGCGGGCTTTCCGGCGGCCGTCAGCCTTGGCGACACCGGTGCCCACGTGGCGCCGCCGCGCCAGCCTGCGAAGCATTTTCCGGTAGGGCCGCGGCTCTGGTGACAGCTCCCACGCCCGAAGAGACCAGGAGGGAAAGCCGTGCCTCGTTGCAAAGCTCTTTGGCAGCCGCTCACGAGGCCCAACAGCCTGTGGGGCTGCGGGCTTTCCGGCAGCCTTCTGCATCCGCACGACCGGCGCCCCACGTGGCGGCGGCACGCGCGAGCCTGCGAAGCATTTTCCGGTAGGGGCCGCGGCTCTGGCGACAGCTCCCACGCCCGAAGAGCCAGGAGGGAAAGCCGTGCCACCTTGGAAAGCTCTTTGGCAGCCGCTCGCGTGGCCCCACAGCCCGTGGGGCTGCGGGCTTTCCGGCGGCCGTCAGCCTCGGTGACACCGGCGCCCACGTGGCGACGCCGCGCCAGCCTGCGAAGCATTTTCCGGTAGGGCCGCGGCTCTGGCGACAGCTCCCACGCCCGAAGAGCCAGGTGGGAAAGCCGTGCCTCCTTGGAAAGGTCTTTGGCAGCCGCTCGCGTGGCCCCACAGCCCGTGGGGCTGCGGGCTTTCCGGCGGCCGTCAGCCTCGGCGACACCGGCGCCCACCTGGCGCCGCCTCGCGCCAGCCTGCGAAGCATTTTCCGGAAGGGACGTGCCTCTGGCGACAGCTCCCACGCCCGAAGAGCCAGGAGGGAAAGCCGTGCCTCGGTGGAAAGCTCTTTGGCAGCCGCTTGCGTGGCCCCACAGCCCGTGGGGCTGCGGGCTTTCTGGCGGCCGTGAGCCTCGGCGACACCAGCGCCCTCGTGGCGCCCGCCGCGCCAGCCTACGAAGCATTTTCCGGTAGGGCCGCGGCTCTGGCGACAGCTCCCACGCCCGAAGAGCCAGGAGGGAAAGCCGTGCCTCGTTGGAAAGCTCTTTGGCAGCCGCTCGCGTGGCCCCACAGCCCGTGGGGCTGCGGGCTTTCCGGCGGCCGTCAGCCTCGGCGACACAAGTGCCCACCTGGCGCCGCCGCGCGAGCCTGCGAAGCATTTTTCGGTAGGGCCGCGGCTCTGGCGACAGCTCCCACGCCCGAAGAGCCAGGAGGGAAAGCCGTGCCTCGTTGCAAAGCTCTTTGGCAGCCGCTCACGTGGCCCCACAGCCCGTGGGGCTGCGGGCTTTCCGGCGGCCGTCAGCCTCGGCGACACAAGTGCCCACGTGGTTTCGCCGCGCCAGCCTGCGAAGCATTTTGCGGTAGGGCCGCGGCTCTGGCGACAGCTCCCACGCCCGAAGAGCCAGGAGGGAAAGCCGTGCCTCCTTGGAAAGCTCTTTGGCAGCCACTCGCGTGGCCCCCACAGCCGGTGGGGCTGCGGGCTTTCCGGCAGCCGTCAGCCTCGACGACACCGGCGCCCACGTGGCGACGCTGCGCCAGCCTGCGAAGCATTTTCCGGTAGGGCCGCGTCTCTGGCGACAGCTCCCACGCCGAAGAGCCAGGAGGGAAAGCCGTGCCTCGTTGGAAAGCTCTTTGGCAGCCGCTCGCGTGGCCCCACAGCCCGTGGGGCTGCGGGCTTTCCCGGCGGCCGTCAGCCTCGGCGACACAAGTGCCCACCTGACGCCGCCCGCGCGAGCCTGCGAAGCATTTTCCGGTAGGGCCGCGGCTCTGGCGACAGCTCCCACGCCCGAAGAGCCAGGAGGGAAAGCCGTGCCTCGTTGCAAAGCTCTTTGGCAGCCGCTCACGTGGCCCCACAGCCCGTGGGGCTGCGGGCTTTCC
>NW_026529992.1:0-19452 GCF_028500815.1 Rissa tridactyla
AGCTGCAGCATCCCGGGGGCGCGCGTGGCGGCACGGGAACGGTCACACGCGGCATCCCAGGGGCACACGCAGGGTGACACGGACCATCCCGGGGTCACAGAGTCACACGCACCAACACGGGGTCACACGCGTGTCGGGGGCACACACAGGGTGACACGGACCATCACGGGGTCACACGGGCCACCATGGGGTCACAGACACAGGTCACACGCGCCAACACGGGGGCACACGCGTGTCAGGGGGCACACGCAGGGTGACATGGCCCATCCCAGGGTCACAGACACGGGTCACACGCGCCAACACGGGGGTCACACGCGTGTCGGGGGCACACACAGGGTGACACTGACCATCACGGGGTCACACGGGCCACCATGGGGTCACAGACACAGGTCACACGCGCCAACACGGGGGCACACGCGTGTCAGGGGCACACGCAGGGTGACATGGGCCATCCCGGGGTCACAGACATGGGTCACACGTGCCAACACGGGGGCACATGCGTGTCGGGGGCACACACAGGGTGACACGGACCATCCCAGGGTCCCTGACATGGGTCACACGTGCTAACACGGGGGCACACGCATGTCGGGGGGCACGGACAGGGTCACATGTGCCACCATGGGGTCACAGACCCGGGTCACATGCGCCAACATGGAGTCACACGCGTGTCGGGGGCACACACAGGGTGCCACGGCCCATCCCGGGGTCACAGACAGGGTCACACGCACCAACACGGGGGCACACGCGTGTCAGGGGGCACACGCAGGGTGACACGGGCCATCCCGGGGTCACAGACACGGGTCACACGCGTGTCGGGGGGCACACAAAGGTGACATGGACCATCCCGGGGTCACAGACACGGGTCACATGTGGCATCCCGGGGGCACACATGTGTTGGGGGGCACACACATGGTGACACGGCCCATCACAGGGTCACAGACATGGGTCACACGCGCCAACACGGGGGCACACGCGTGTCGGGGGGCACACACAGGGTCACACGGACCATCACGGGGTCACACGGGCCACCATGGGGTCACAGACATGGGTCACACACGGCATCTCAGGGTCACACGCGTGTCGGGGGCACATGCAGGGTGCCACGGACCATCCCGGGGTCACAGACATGGGTCACACGCACCAACACGGGGTCACACGCGTGTCAGGGGGCACACGCAGGGTGACACGGCCCATCCCGGGGTCACAGACACGGGTCACACGCGCCAACACGGGGGCACACGCGTGTCGGGGGGCACACGCAGGGTGACATGGACCATCCCGGGGTCACAGACAGGGTCACACACGCCAACACGGGGGCACACGCCTGTCAGGGGGCACACAAAGGTGACATGGACCATCCCGGGGGCACAGACACGGGTCACACGTGGCATCCCGGGGGCACACATGTGTTGGGGGGCACACACATGGTGACACGGCCCATCACAGGGTCACAGACATGGGTCACACGCGCCAACACGGGGGCACACGCGTGTCGGGGGCACACACAGGGTCACACGGACCATCACGGGGTCACACGGGCCACCATGGGGTCACAGACATGGGTCACACACGGCATCTCAGGGTCACACGCGTGTCGGGGGGCACATGCAGGGTGCCACGGGACCATCCCGGGGTCACAGACATGGGTCACACGCACCAACACGGGGTCACACGCGTGTCAGGGGGCACACGCAGGGTGACACGGCCCATCCCGGGGTCACAGACACGGGTCACACGCGCCAACACGGGGGCACACGCGTGTCAGGGGGCACACGCAGGGTGACACGGGCCATCCCGGGGTCACACGGGCCACCATGGGTCACAGACAGGGGCACACGCGTGTCGGGGGGCACACAAAGGTGACATGGACCATCCTGGGGTCACAGACATGGGTCACACGTGCCAACACGGGGGCACACGCGTGTCAGGGGGCACGCGCAGGGTGACATGGGCCATCCCGGGGTCACAGACAGGGTCACACGCGCCAACACGGGGGCACACGCGTGTCGGGGGCACACGCAGGGTGACATGGACCATCCCGGGGTCACAGACAGGGTCACACGCGTGTCGGGGGGCACACAAAGGTGACATGGACCATCCCGGGGGCACAGACACGGGTCACACGTGGCATCCCGGGGGCACACATGTGTTGGGGGGCACACACATGGTGACACGGCCCATCACGGGGTCAGACATGGGGTCACACGTGCCAACACGGGGGCACACGCGTGTCGGGGGCACACACAGGGTCACACGCACCAACACGGGGTCACACGGGCCACCATGGGGTCACAGACATGGGTCACACACGGCATCTCAGGGTCACACGCGTGTCGGGGGCACACGCAGGGTGACATGGCCCATCCCAGGGTCACAGACATGGGTCACACGCACCAACACGGGGTCACACGTGTGTCGGGGGCACACACAGGGTGACACGGACCATCATGGGGTCACAGACACGGGTCACACGCGCCAACACGGGGGCACACGTGTGTCGGGGGCACACGCAGGGTGCCACGGCCCATCCCGGGGTCACAGACACGGGTCACACGCGCCAACATGGGGTCACACGCGTGTTCGGGCACATGCAGGGTGCCACGGCCCATCCCGGGGTCACAGACACGGGTCACACGCATGATGGGGGGCATGGACAGGGTCACATGTGCCACCACGGGGTCACAGACACGGGTCACACGTGCCAACACGGGGTCACATGCGTGTCGGGGGCACACACAGGGTGACACGGACCATCATGGGGTCACAGAAACGGGTCACATGCGCCAACACGGGGTCACACACGTGTTGGGGGCCACACGTAGGGTGACATGGACCATCATGGGGTCCCTGACATGGGTCACACATGCCATCACAGGGGCACACGCGTGTCAGGGGGCACACACAGGGTGACACAGACCATCCCGGGGTCCCTGACATGGGTCACACGCACCAACACGGGGTCACACGCGTGTTGGGGGCACACGCAGGGTGACACGGACCATCACAGGGTCACAGACACGGGTCACACGCACCAACACGGGGGCACACGCGTGTCGGGGGGCACGGACAGGGTCACATGTGCCACCATGGGGTCACAGACACGGGTCACACGCGCCAACATGGAGTCACACGCGTGTCGGGGGCACACACAGGGTGACACGGGCCATCCCGGGGTCACAGACACGGTCACACGCGCCAACACGGGGTCACACGCGTGTCGGGGGGGGCACACAAAGGTGACGCGGCCCATCATGGGGTCACAGGTGGGGTCACGGGTACAACGTCCCGTCCTGTCCCGTGTCCCCCGTCCCCCCCTCCGTGTGTCCCCCCCCGTGTGTGTGTCCCCCGTGTGTCCCCCCCCCGTGTGTCGTCCCCCCCCGTGCGTGTCCCCCCCCCCGTGTCCCCACCGTGTTGTGGAAGTCCTCGATGGTGAACTCGGTGAAGCCCTGGGCCACCAGCTCCTCCTTGCTGCGGGCCGAGACCTCCTTGAACCTGGGGGGGGGCACAGGCATTTTGGGGGGGGGCACAGGCATTTTGGGGGGGGCGGGGGGGGGGGGAGCCCCCTGAAGGACCCAAAGGACTTGTGGGGGGGGGGGGGACAGGGACCCAGGTAGCCCGGGGGGGGGACCAAGGTAGCCCGGGGGGGGGAGGGGACAAGGCAAATTGGGGGGGGGGGGGGAGCCCCCAGGCTTCAAGGGGGGGCCCCCGAAGGACTTGGGGGGGTTTTGGGGGTTCGGGGGGGTGGACACAGGGGGTTGGGGGGGGTTTGGCGGGGGGGGAGACAGGGTTTTTTGGGGGGGGGGGGGGGGGTGGGACAGGGGATTGGGGGGGTTTTGGGGGGGTGTTGGGGACCCAGGGGGGTTCGGGGTGGGGGGGGGGCAGGGTGTTTGGGGGGGTTTTGGGGGTTCGGGGGGTTTTCAGGGGGGTGGACACAGGGGTTTGGGGGGGGTATGGGGGGGGCAGGGTTTTTGGGGGGGTTTCGGGGGGGGACAGGGGTTTGGGGGGGCAGGGTTTTTGGGGGGGTTTGGGGGGGGCAAGGTGTTTGGGGGAGTTTTGGGGGGGGAGACAGGGGTATGGGGGGGGTTTGGGGGGGGGACAGGGGTATGGGGGGGGCAGGGGTATGGGGGGGGTTTGGGGGGGGGACAGGGGTATGGGGGGGGCAGGGTTTTTGGGGGGGGGACAGGGGTTTTGGGGGGGACAGGGGTTTTGGGGGGGTTTTGGGGGGGGAGACAGGGGTATGGGGGGGTTTTGGGGGGGGCAGGGGTATGGCGGGGGGCAGGGTTTTTGGGGGGGTTTTGGGGGGGAGACAGGCGTATGGGGGGGGCAGGTTTTTGGGGGGGTTTTGGGGGGCAGGGTTTTTGGGGGGGTTTTGGGGGGGACAGGGGTTTGGGGGGGCAGGGTTTTTGGGGGGGTTTTGGGGGGGGGAGACAGGGGTATGGGGGGGTTTTGGGGGGGGTTTTGGGGGGGGGCAGGGGTTTGGGAGGGGTTTTGGGGGGGGAGACAGGGGTATGGGGGGGTTTTGGGGGGGGTTTTGGGGGGGGCAGGGGTTTGGGAGGGGTTTTGGGGGGGGGAGACAGGGGTATGGGGGGGTTTTTGGGGGGGGTTTTGGGGGGGGCAGGGGTATGGCGGGGGGACAGGGTTTTTGGGGGGGTTTTGGGGGGGGACAGGGGTTTGGGGGGGGCAGGGTTTTTGGGGGGGTTTTGGGGGGGGACAGGGGTTTGGGGGGGGCAGGGTTTTTGGGGGGGTTTTGGGGGGGGGAGACAGGGGTTTGGGGGGGGGAGACAGGGGTATGGGGGGGGGAGACAGGGGTATGGGGGGGTTTTGTGGGGGGGGGCAGGGGTTTGGGAGGGGTTTTGGGGGGGGACAGGGTTTTTGGGGGGTTTTTCGGGGGGGAGACAGGGGTATGGGGGGGCAGGGTTTTTGGGGGGGTTTTGGGGGGGGACAGGGGTATGGGGGGGGCAGGGTTTTTGGGGGGGGTTTCGGGGGGGAGACAGGGGTTTGGGGGGCAGGGTTTTTGGGGGGGTTTTGGGGGGGGGCAGGGGTATGGCGGGGGGGGCAGGGTTTTTGGGGGGGTTTTGGGGGGGGACAGGGGTTTGGGGGGGGCAGGGTTTTTGGGAGGGTTTTGGGGGGGACAGGGGTTTGGGGGGGCAGGGTTTTTGGGGGGGGTTTTGGGGGGGGGGAGACAGGGGTTTGGGGGGGGAGACAGGGGTATGGGGGGGGAGACAGGGGTATGGGGGGGTTTTGGGGGGGGTTTTGTGGGGGGGGGAGACAGGGGTATGGCGGAGGGGCAGGGTGTTTGGGGGGGTTTTGGGGGGGGAGACAGGGGTATGGGGGGGCAGGGTTTTTGGGGGGGTTTGGGGGGGGAGACAGGGGTATGGGGGGGCAGGGTTTTGGGGGGGGTTTTGGGGGGGGGGGCAGGGTTTTTGGGGGGGTTTTGGGGGGGTTTTGTGGGGGGGGGGCAGGGATTTGGGGGGGGTTTGGGGGGGCAGGGTTTTGGGGGGGGTTTTGTTGGGGCGGGCAGGGTTTTGGGGGGGGTTTTGTGGGGGGGAGGCAGGGTTTTTGGGGGGGGTTTTGGGGGGGGTTTTGTGGGGGGGGGGCAGGGTTTTTGGGGGGTTTTGGGGGGGGTTTTGGGGGGGGGTTTTGGGGGGGGGGCAGGGTTTTTGGGGGGGGTTTTGGGGGGGAGACAGGGGTATGGGGGGGGGCAGGGTTTTGGGGGGGGTTTCGGGGGGGGGTTGTTTCGGGGGGGGGGTCCCGCACCGCTGCAGCTCCTGCCCGTCCTCCAGCAGAGCCTCCAGGTGGGCGAAGCCGAAGGCGCGATAGAAGCAATTCCCGTCCGGCCGCGTCTTCCGGATGTAGGAATATTTCTGGAGCAGGTCCTGGGGGGGGGGACGGACACGGGGGGGGGGGGACACGGAGAGTTAGCGGGGGGGGGGGGGGGGGGGGGGGGGGCAGGCGGGCACAGTGCCCCACAGCACCTCCCAGCCCCACACCGGCAGCCCACAGCAGCTCCCAGCCCCACACCGGTGCCCCAAAGAGGCTCCCAGCCCCACACTGGCGCCCCACGGCACCTCCCAGCCCCACACCAGCAGCCCACAGCACCTCCCAGCCCCACAGCACCTCCCAGCCCCACACTGCTGCCCCACGGCGCCACCCAGCCCCACACCGGTGACTCCCAGCCCCATGCTGGTGCCCCACGGCACCTCCCAGCCCCACACCAGCGGCCCACGGCACCTCCCAGCCCCACACCGGGGGCTCCCAGCCCCACACCGGCAGCCCACAGCAGCTCCCAGCCCCACACCGGTGCCCCAAAGAGGCTCCCAGCCCCACACCAGAGGCTCCCAGCCCCACACGGGTGCCCTAGAGCTGCTCCCAGCCCCACGGCACCGCCCAGCCCCACACCAGCACCCCACGGCACCTCCCAGGCCCACACTGGTGGCTCCCAGCCCCACACTGGTGCCCCATGGCGGCTCCCAGCCCCACACTGGTGGCTCCCAGCCCCACACCGGCACCCCAAAGAGGCTCCCAGCCCCACACTGGTGGCTCCCAGCCCCACACTGGAGCCCCATGGCGGCTCCCAGCCCCACACCGGAGGCTCCCAGCCCCACACCGGTGCCCCCAAAGAGGCTCCCAGCCCCACACCAGAGGCTCCCAGCCCCACACGAGTGCCCTAGAGCGGCTCCCAGCCCCACATTGGCGCCCCACGGCACCTCCCAGCCCCACACCGGGGGCTCCCAGCCCCACACCGGCAGCCCACAGCAGCTCCCAGACCCACAGCACCTCCCAGCCCCACACTGCTGCCCCACGGCGCCACCCAGCCCCACACCGGTGACTCCCAGCCCCATGCTGGTGCCCCACGGCACCTCCCAGCCCCACACCAGCGGCCCACGGCACCTCCCAGCCCCACACCGGGGGGCTCCCCAGCCCCACACCGGCAGCCCACAGCAGCTCCCAGCCCCACACCGGTGCCCCAAAGAGGCTCCCAGCCCCACACCAGAGGCTCCCAGCCCCACACGAGTGCCCTAGAGCTGCTCCCAGCCCCATGGCACCTCCCAGCCCCACACCGGCACCCCACAACACCTCCCAGGCCCACAATGGTGGCTCCCAGCCCCACACCGGCGCCCCAAAGAGGCTCCCAGCCCCACGCTGGAGGCTCCCAGCCCCACACGGGTGCCCTAGAGCTGCTCCCAGCCCCACACTGGCGCCCCCACAGCACCTCCCAGCCTCACACCGGGGGCTCCCAGCCCCCACACTGGAGCCCCATGGCGGCTCCCAGCCCCACACCGGAGGCTCCCAGCCCATCACCGGTGCCCCAATGAGGCTCCCAGCCCCACACAGGCGCCCTAGAGCAGCTCCCAGTCCCACATTGGCACCCCACGGCACCTCCCAGCCCCACACCGGTGGCCCACAGCAGCTCCCAGCCCCACACCGGTGCCCCCAAAGAGGCTCCCAGCCCCACACTGGCGCCCCACGGCACCTCCCAGCCCCCACACTGGTGCCCCACGGCACCTCCCAGCCCCACACCGGTGACTCCCAGCCCCATGCTGGTGCCCCACAGCACCTCCCAGCCCCACACCAGCGGCCCACGGCACCTCCCAGCCCCACAGCAGCTCCCAGCCCCACACTGCTGCCCCACAGCACCTCCCAGCCCCACAGCAGAGGCTCCCGGCCCATCACCAGTGGCCCACAGCAGCTCCCAGCCCCACACCAGCGGCCCACGGCACCTCCCAGCCCCACACCAGAGCCTCCCAGCCCCACACTGGCACCCCACAGTGCCTCCCAGCCCCACACTGGAGGCTCCCAGCCCACACCCGGTATCCTAAAGAGCACACCAGCCCCACACTGCTGCCCCACGGCAACTCCCAGGCCCGCACTGGTGCCCTAGAGCTGCTCCCAGCCCCACACTAGCGGCTCCCAACCCCCACACCGGTGGCCCAAAAAGGCCCCCAGCCCCACACCAGCGGCTCCCAGCCCCACACCGGTGGCCCACAGCGCCTCCCAGCCCCACACCGGTGGCCCACAGCGCCTCCCAGCCCCACACCGGTGGCCCACAGCGCCTCCCAGCCCCACACCGGTGGCCCACAGCGCCTCCCAGCCCCACACCGGTGGCCCACAGCCCAACACCGGTGCCCCAAAGAGGCTCCCAGCCCCAAACTGGTGCCCCACAGCAGCTCCCAGCCCCACACCAGAGGCTCCCAGCCCCACACTGGCGCCCCACGGCGCCTCTCAGCCCCATGCCGGTGGCCCAAAGAGGCTCCCAGCCCCACACCGGAGGCTCCCAGCCCCACACTGGCGCCCCACGGCGCCTCCCAGCCCCACGCCAGAGCCTCCCAGCCGCACACTGGCGCCCCACGGCGCCTCCCAGCCCCACGCCAGAGGCTCCAGCCCCACACTGGCGCCCCACGGCGCCTCCCAGCCCCACGCCAGAGGCTCCCAGCCCCACACTGGCGCCCCACGGCGCCTCCCAGCCCCAACACTGGCGCCCCACGGCGCCTCCCAGCCCCACACTGGCGCCCCACGGCGCCTCCCAGCCCCACACTGGCGCCCCACGGCGCCTCCCAGCCCCATGCCGGTGGCCCAAAGAGTCTCCCAGCCCCACACCGGAGGCTCCCAGCCCCACGCTGGCACCCCACAGCGCCTCCCAGCCCCACGCCAGAGCCTCCCAGCCCAACACCAGTGCCCCAAAGAGGCTCCCAGCCCCAAACTGGTGCCCCACAGCAGCTCCCAGCCCCACACCAGAGCCTCCCAGCCCCACACTGGCGCCCCACGGCGCCTCCCAGCCCCATGCCGGTGGCCCAAAGAGGCTCCCCGCCCCCACACCGGAGGCTCCCAGCCCCACACTGGCGCCCCACAGCGCCTCCCAGCCCCACGCCAGAGCCTCCCAGCCCCACGCCGGCGCCCCACAGCAGCTCCCAGCCCCACGCCGGCGCCCACCTTGATCTTCTGCTGGTAGACGTGGTCGTCCTCGGCGTACTCCTTGTACAGCACCGTCAGCTCCAGCCGCTCCGACACCAGCGGGTTCTGCACCGCGATCTGCGCCGGCCGGGGGGGGGGGAAGGGGGGGCGTCAGAGGTGTGCAGCAGGATTTAGGGACCCCCCCGGGGGGGCGGGGGGGGTGATTTGAGGGTGTCCCCCCGCCCCTCCCCAAGAGTTTAGGGGGCGATAAGGGGCAGGGGGGGTGTCTCACCTCTTGCTGGATCCGGTCCTGCTGCGCCATGATGGCCTCATCGTAGGCCAGGCAGTTCACACCTGGGGGGGGGGAAAGGGGGGGCAAGGGTGGGGGGGGGGGGGAATATGGGGGTTCAGACACCCCCCCCCCACCCCCCCACCGCACATGTTCCCCCCTCGCCATGGGGAGCGGGCGCCCCACGAACCGCTCCTGGAATGGGGGGGGCGGAATCTAGGGGAGATCTCGGGGGTATTTGGGGTGCTGGGGGGGGGGGGGGGAGGGGAAGGGGGGGGGGGAATATGGGGGTTCAGACCCCCCCCCCCACCAACCACCGCACATGTTCCCCCCCTCGCCGTGGGGAGCGGGCGCCCCACGAACCGCTCCTGGGATGGGGGGGGCAGAACCTGGGGGGTATTTGGGGTGCTGGGGGGGGTGGAAGGGGGGGGGTGGGCTATTGGGGTGCTCTAGGGGTCCTGGGGGGGTATCAGGGTGCTGGGGGTGATTCGGGGGGTGCTACCGGGCGGGGGGGGGGGGGCTATAGGGGTATCGGGGTGCACCCAGGTGCTACAAGGGACGATTACGGTGGCCTCGGGGCGCCGTAGGGGACCCTATGGGGGCACTGGGGGGGGGGGCAATAATTGGATTAAGGTGCTCCGGGGGTCCCGTAGGGGGACACCGGGGCGCTGGAGGGGGCGGGGGGGGACGGGACGACACTCCAGGGCTACGAGAGCGAGTCCGGGACGCGCCAGACAAACCGGGGGGGGGCCCTACGGTGGGATTAGGGCGCTATAGGGGACCTCCGGGGGGATTGGGGTGCTACAGGGGGGCCTACAGGTACCGGGGAACGGCGGGGATGCCGGGGAGGGGGGGTACCGGGGGCCCTATGGAGGGAAGCAGGCCCCAGCGCGGGGGTCCCCCGCAGGGAGCTGGGGGGTCCCGGGCCTGGGGTTTCCGAGCCGCGAAGGGGAAGAGCCGGGGGTTGGGGGGTCGGCCCCAACGGGACCCCGCCGGTACCGTCCGCGTCGCCGCCGAGCGGCTCCGGTTTCTGCTGAGGCTCCTCCGCCGCCATCATCCGCCGCAACCCCGCCCCGCGCAAACGCTTCCGGGTCACCGGTGAGCCGCCGGCAAAGCTTCCGGGTCAACCACCGCCCCGCCGGAAGCGCGCCCGCTCCTTAGCAACCGCCCCCCCCATCCCTCCCCTAAGGTCCGGCCCGCCCCTAGCAACCGCGACAGGCCCCGCCCCTTGGCGACAGGCCCCGCCCCTAACGACAGGCAGGGGAGGGGTGGCCCCGCCCCTTAGCGACAGGCCCCGCCCCTAGAGACGGGCCAGTGCCTGCAGGTGGGGAGAGGCGCATGCGCAGTGGCCCCCGCCTCCCAGCCCGCCGTGGCCCCGCCCCCTCCCTTCACTGACCACGCCCCCGGTCCTCTTTGGCCCCGCCTCCTGCCCGCCTCGGCCCCGCCCCCGCCCCTCCTTGGCTCGGCCCCGCCCGCCCTCGAAGGGCCGGACCCCAGGGAGCGCTGCCGGGGGGGGGCTGCCGCTTCGCGCAACGGCTTTATTTTGCGCCGTCGCACACAACCTTCTAAAGCTTTTAAGGAGAAAAACCCGGTTTTGGGTGAATTCTCCACCGGCGGGCCCGGCCGCGCGGCCCCGTTGCCAGGGCGACGGCCCCGCGGCCCCCGCCGGGGCGTCTTCACCATGGCAACCGCTGCCGGGCGGACGGGCGGGAGGGTGGGCCAATCAAAGCGCGGGCGCCGCGGCTCCCATTGGTCGGATAGCGCGGGGGGCGGGGCGCGCTGGGGATTGACGGCGGCCACGGGCCAATGGAGCGCGGCGGCCCAAAGACGGGGGGGGAGGGGGCGGGCCAGCGACCAATGGGCGCGCGTCGTGGGCGGGACGGGGCGCTCTGGAAGCGGAAGCGGAAGGGGCCGGGGGGGGAAAATGGCGGCCGGTTCGAAATGGGAGCGGGGCGGCCCGGGGGAGAAAGAGGGGCCCGGCGGGCGGATCCTCGGGCCGGGCCGGGCCCTCGGGGTGGCCGAGAGCACGTTGTGAGGCAGCGGGACCGCGTTGAGGTGCGTGGGGTGGGGGACGGCGGGAGCCGAGGGGTCGGGGGAGGGATACGGGGCTCCTGAGGGGGATACGGGGGGGCCTTGAGAGGGGTTGGGGAGGGGGGGGGGGGGGGTCCTGAGAAGGCTCTTAAGGGGGGGTGGGGGGGGAAGAATGAGGCAGAGGGGGCCCTGAGGGGGAATGGGGCGGGGGGGGACACTAGGATGCCCCCCCCCGCCCCGGGAGTCCTCTGGGACAGCCTGGGACCCCCCCCCCCCCCTCCATTCCCCCAGGACCACCCCACACCTTCCCCCCGAGCTCTCTGATACCCCCCGGGATCTCCCCCCCCCCCCCCCCCCCCCAACCCCCCGCCTTACAGGTTCCCCTGGAGCCACTTGGGAATCTATCGAGACTCCCCACCCCCTGAGAGCCCCCCCCCCCCCCCCCCCCCGGAGCCCTCCAGGACCCCCTGGGACCCCTCATGTTCCCCCGAGGCTCCCTTGAGCCTTCTAGGACACCCCCCGGGCCCCTCCCACACCCCCTCCAGGAACCCCTGGAGCCCCCCCGGGACACCCCAGAGCCCTCTGGGACCCCCTGGAGCTCCTCTTGGTACCCCCCACATCCTCCTGGGACCCCCCCCAGATTCCTCCAAGACCCCCTGGGACCCCTCATGTTCCCCCCAGGCTCCCTGGAGCCTTCTGGGACACCCCATGAGCCCCCTGGGATGCTCCCACACCCCCTCTAGGAACCCCTGGAGCCCCCCCCCCCCGGGGCACCCCAGAGCCCTCTGGGACCCCCTGGAGCTCCTCCTGGGACCCCCCCAGATTCTTCCAAGACCCCCTGGGACCCCTCATGTTCCCCCCAGGCTCCCTGGAGCCTTCTGGGACACCCCACAAGCCCCCCGGGACCCTCCCACAGCCCCTCCAGGAGCCCCCAGAGCCCTTTGGGACCCCCTGGAGCTCTTCCCGGTACCCCCCACATCCCCCTGGGACCCCCCCAGATTCCTCCGAGACCCCCTGGGCCCCCTCATGTTCCCCCCAGTCTCCTTGGAGCCTTCTGGGACACCCCACAAGTCCCCCGGGACCCTCCCACACCCTCTCCAGGAACCCCTGGAGCCCCCCCGGGACACCCTGGAGCTCCTCTTGGTACCCCCCACATCCTCCTGGGACCCCCCCAGATTCCTCCAAGACCCCCTGGGACCCCTCATGTTCCCCCCAGGCTCCCTGGAGCCTTCTGAGACACCCCACAAGCCCCCCGGGACCCTCCCACAGCCCCTCCAGGAGCCCCCAGAGCCCTCTCTGACCCCCTGGAGCTCTTCCCGGTAACCCCCACATCCCCCTGGGATGCCCCCAGATTCCTCCGGGACCCCCCCAGATTCCTCCAGGACCCCCTGGGCCCCCTCATGTTCCCCCTAGTCTCCTTGGAGCCTTCTGGGACACCTCACGAGCCCCGCGGGACCCTCCCACACCCCCCCGGGACACCCCAGTGCCCTCTGGGACCCCCTGGAGCTCCTCTTGGTACCCCCCACATCCTCCTGGGACCCCCCCGGAGCCCTCCAAGACCCCCTGCGACCCCTCCTGTTCCCCCCAGACTCCCTGGAGCCCTCTGAGACACCCCGCAAGCCCCCCCAGGTTTTGTCTGAGAAAAAAAAAAAAATAAAAAAGAAACCCAAAAGAAAGGAATAAAGGAAGGGCATCGTCTGAGCGAGTTAAGGCGAGCGTTGTGGGGCTCTCGGAGTCCACCTGCGAGGCGGGGAAAATTCCCCGTTGGGGCAAAAACCGGCTCCGGATCTGTCAGGGCTCGTCGTGGGATGCCCGGAACCCCCCTGGGTCCTGCCTTTGGCTTTTCCCCGGGGCCTCGGGGCCCGCGATTCCGCCGGGAGCGGAGCCAGTTTGAAGACGCCAACCCCCGGGGTGGCGGTCGCCCGGCGGGTGCATCCCAGAGGGGAGGAGGCCGAGGTCTACCCCGTCTCGCGGGATGAAAGTTTCCGCCTTCTCCGGCTTCTTCTCAACGCGTCGCCGCTTCTCGACCCAGACGGCGTCGGCACCGCTGGATGGGAGGCGGCCGCTGACGCGGATGTCGTCGGGCCCGGTGTTTTACCACCCAGCTCCTGTCGCGCGTCCTTCCCCCCGGCCTCGGGACCCCCGCGAATTCCCCGTCGGAATTGCGCCGAGCGGCGGCGTTCCGCTGATTCGCTCTGGGGGTCCCAGAGTGGGGTTACCTGGGGGTAACGTTCCCGGCCCGGCCTGGGGGCAAGGGAAGAGAACGCAGCCCCTCGGCTGCTCCGTCAGGTGCCAAGTTTCTTCTCTCCCCCATTTAACGGTCGTTTCCTCCAGCCTTTTATCCCCCAAATTCCTCGAGGAAACTGAGAGCTGCGCGAAATCGCCGCCGTCTCGATTTTTACCGTCTCCGCTGACGAAAAGCAGGGCTGCCCTGGCTCCCCGAGACCCCCCCGCCCCCCCACCGTTATTTACGCACCCTGCGATGGCCAGAGACAAGCCGTCACCCCCCTGGGTGGCACCAGGGAGAGCAAAGCCAGCCTTAATTCAGCCTTCCTCGCTCTTCGAGCGCCGAGACTTCACCTCGTGATCCAAATTCCACGAGCGCAGGCACGGGAGGGCGCGTGGAGAGTCCCCTGATGTCCTCTCCCCGTCAAAGGTGCTCTCCAGGTTGCCCCCGGGGGGCTCTCGTTGGGCTCTCGTTGGGCTCTCGTTGGGCTCTCGTTGGGCTCTCGTTGGGCTCTCGTTGGGCTCTCGTTGGGCTCTCGTTGGGCTCTCGTTGGGCTCTCGTTGGGCTCTCGTTGGGCTCTCGTTGGGCTCTCGTTGGGCTCTCGTTGGGCTCTCGTTGGGCTCTCGTTGGGCTCTCGTTGGGCTCTCGTTGGGCTCTCGTTGGGCTCTCGTTGGGCTCTCGTTGGGCTCTCGTTGGGCTCTCGTTGGCCTCTCGTTGGCCTCTCGTTGGCCTCTCGTTGGCCTCTCGTTGGCCTCTCGTTGGCCTCTCGTTGGCCTCTCGTTGGCCTCTCGTTGGCCTCTCGTTGGCCTCTCGTTGGCCTCTCGTTGGCCTCTCGTTGGCCTCTCGTTGGCCTCTCGTTGGCCTCTCGTTGGCCTCTCGTTGGCCTCTCGTTGGCCTCTCGTTGGCCTCTCGTTGGCCTCTCGTTGGCCTCTCGTTGGCCTCTCGTTGGCCTCTCGTTGGCCTCTCGTTGGCCTCTCGTTGGCCTCGGACTCCCCCGGGGTGTGGGAGGAAGCTCAGGAGGCTGCCAACCGCCTTGCCAAAGGCAAGGAGAAAGCGCCGGCCGGGGGGCTTGCTTGGGCTGGGGGGCGACATGCCCAGCTCCCGCCCGGTGTTTCCGCGGGGCTGGGCTTTAAGCGTCAGCAAGGCGAGCTGGGCCCTTTGGCTCTGCGCCGCGAGGGGCCGGTTGACCGGCAAGGATGCCCGCCAAGGCATGGCTCTCGTGCGCCGGGGCTGATGCCGAGGTCCCTTTGCCAGGACGGAGGCGGCGGTCGGGACCCCCCCATGTTTCCTTGGCAGGTGCCGCGGAGCAGCGGGCTTTCATGGAGGAGGAAGTCGGGGGAGCGGACAAGGGTTCGGCGCTGTGTGAAGGCAGCGGGCTCAGGGGTCTCCGGGGAAGACCAAGGAAGCGCCGGCGTTTGGCTGCCGGTCGCGACTCCGGCTTCGGGAAGAGGCTTTCTGCGGGGCGGGAGCTGGGAAGAGGCCACCAGGGAGACGAGACGGCGTTCGAGGAAGCCCGTTGGGCTCCCGGTGACGGTGACGCCACGCCGGAGCCTGAAACTTGCTTCCCGCTTCCTCCAGGGGAGCGCTAGAAAATCCGCCGGGGGGAAAAAGCCAACACGGGGGAGCCGGGCGGTTTGCCCGAGGGGCAAACGCGAGGGCGCACGCGCCGGTGGGAACGCCGAGCCGCGACGGAATGGGTCCTCGTGCCTTTGGCTGGGAGACGGCGAGCCGTGAACGGGGAATCGGGACCGACGGGGGGCCAGAGGCGGAAGAAGGAGCCGTGGGGCAGAGGCGAGGGCGCGAGAGCCGGGAGCTCGGGAGGGCCGTAGCCTTTTTTCCTGCCGGTCGCCGGCTTTGCCGTAGCGCCGCCGCTCCCTCTCGAGGCAGCTCTTCCCCCTTCGCCCCCTTCCTCTCCCATCTTTTCTCCCGGGAGACGCGACTGCCTCCTCCTCCGCCCTCCTTTTTCCCCCAGCCCCGGCTGATTTGACGGCATCGAACGAGAACCTCCGGCCACCGGAGGTACCACCGCCCGGCGTCGGCGTCAAGAGGCCGCGCCGGCGGACACCGAGACCGCTGCAGGCGCCCCGCGGTGGGAAAACGGGGAGTTCGTCCGGATGCCGATGCCATCGGAGAGCCAGACGCCACGCCGGCTACCTTCCCTCCCTCCCGCCCGCCACGGCCGACGTAGCCCGAAAGCGGGAGGTGCGGAGAACGTCGTCGCAGCCGGAACTGGGAGCGTCGTCGCTGCAGGTACCGGTTCGGAGGGAAGGCGTATTCCGGCGGGGATGCAGCTCGAAGGGAAGACGCAAAACCGCAGACGGAGACGGCGTGGCCGGGGCGGTTGGCGGCGGCGGCAGATGGGGATTACCGTAGGCTGAGCGAATTCCCTCATGAGCGAATACCCTCTTCCTCCTCGCGGAAAGACGAAGCCCATCCGCCGCCGGTGCCGTCGTAGAACCATCCCATTTATCCAAAAAAAAAAAAAAACAAACCCAAAGCCGTCGCGGTGACACCGGCCACGGAGCCACGTGGTGACGGACCGAGCGCGTCCGCTTCTGGGAGAAGGGAAGGAAAAACCCCAGAATTTCAATTTAGAATTATTATTTTATTTGGTTTTTTCCGTGCCCCACCACCCCTAAACAGGGGGACCGTCGCCGCCACCCGTCACCGGAGCCCCGCGCGTTTGTTTTCCGAACGAAGCGGTGCTGATCAAAAAAGGGGAAAACTCCTTTTCTGCTTCCCCACCCCGGCTTCGTTGGGCGGAGGAGCCGAACGTCGTCCGTTTTCGCCGCATCCCAAGCGTTTTGGAAAGGATCCGGCGTCTACCGCCGGGAGCGGGGGAAGGCAGGTGCTGGCTCGGGCCCCTTCTGCCGAGGTACGTTGGTAGGGAAGTTCGGGAATAAACGCGCGGATTGGGTGAGTCGTCTCCCAAAGAAGGTCCCTTCCTTCAGCCCGCGCTTCGCGGGGGGGCGACGGTCGAAATGCGCAACGGCGGCTCAGGGTCGCCGAGGAGGCGGCGGATTATCGGTCCCGTAGTAGCGCCGTCGTCCCCTTCCCGGTATCCGCTCTCCGTGGCGGGGGCGAGGCCGCGGCAATGGTCACGTCCCGCCGAGCCGCGCAAGCGGTAGGGGTCCCGGGGAAGGGCGGACGTCGCGTTCTTCGCGTCCCAGCTGCGGCTCTCTCCTACCTCGGAAGCTTTTCCGGTTTTATACCTTTCCTTAACGGGCGAACGATGCCGTATTTTTGGCCGTTTTTAGTAATTCTTCCGCAGCCGTTCACCCTTTAAATCTAACCCCGACCTTAACCCTTTATAGGGAGCCCTACCTTAACCTTAACCCTTTAAACCTGACCTTTACCTTAACCTTTATCCCTCTAAACCCAACCGTAACCCTCTAAACCCAACCCTTTAAACCCAACCATGAGCCTTTGAACGCAACCATGAGCCTTTAAACCCAACCCTGACCCCAACCGTAACCCTTTAAACCCAACCCTGACCCCAACCATAAGCCTTTAAACCCAACCCTGACCCCAACCGTAACCCTTTAAACCCAACCCATACCTACCTTAACCCTTTAAACCCAACCTTGACCCCAACCGTAACCCTTTAAACCCAACCTTGACCCCAACTGTAACCCTTTAAACCCAAACTTAACCCTTTAAACCCAACTGTAACCTAAACTGTAACCCTTTAAACCCAACCCTGACCCCAACCGTAACCCTTTAAACCCAACCGTGACCCTTTAAACCCAACCCTGACCCCAACCATAGCCCTTTAAACCCAACCGTAACCCTTTAAACCCAACCCTGACCCCAACCGTAACCCTTTAAACCCAACCCTGACCCCAACCGTAACCCTTTAAACCCAACCTTGACCCCAACCGTAACCCTTTAAACCCAAACTTAACCCTTTAAACCCAACTGTAACCTAAACTGTAACCCTTTAAACCCAACCCTGACCTAAACTGTAACCCGTTAAACCCAACCCGTTAAACCCGACCATGAGCCGTTAAACCCGACCATGAGCCGTTAAACCCGACCATGAGCCGTTAAACCCGACCATGAGCCTTTAAACCCGACCATGAGCCTTTAAACCCGACCCTGACCCCAACCTTAAGCCTTTAAACCCGACCATGAGCCTTTAAACCCAACCCTGACCCCAACCTTAAGCCTTTAAACCCGACCATAAGCTTTTAAACCCAACCCTGACCTAAACCGTAACCCTTTAAACCCAACCCTGACCTAAACCGTAACCCTTTAAACCCAACCCTGACCCCAACTGTAACCCTTTAAACCCAACCCTGACCCCAACTGTAACCCTTTAAACCCAACCTTGACCCCAACTGTAACCCTTTAAACCCAACCTTGACCCCAACCGTAACCCTTTAAACCCAAACTTAACCCTTTAAACCCAACTGTAACCTAAACCGTGACCCTCTAAACCCAACCGTAACCCTCTAAACCCAACCCTGACCCAAACTGTAACCCTTTAAACCCAACCTTAAGCCTTTAAACCCAACTGTAGCCCTTTAAACCCAACCCTGACCTAAACCGTAACCCTTTAAACCCAACCTTGACCCCAACTGTAACCCTTTAAACCCAAACTTAACCCTTTAAACCCAACTGTAACCTAAACTGTAACCCTTTAAACCCAACCCTGACCTAAACTGTAACCCTTTAAACCCGACCCTTGAAACCCGACCCTGACCCCAACCGTGACCCTTTAAACCCAACCCTTTAAACCCAACCATGACCCCAACCTTAAGCCTTTAAACCCAACCATAAGCTTTTAAACCCAACCCTGACCTAAACCGTAACCCTTTAAACCCAACCTTGACCCCAACCATAACCCTTTAAACCCAAACTTAACCCTTTAAACCCAACTGTAACCTAAACCGTGACCCTCTAAACCCAACCCTGACCCAAACTGTAACCCTTTAAACCCAACCTTAAGCCTTTAAACCAACTGTAGCCCTTTAAACCCAACCGTGACCCCAACTGTAACCCTTTAAAACCCAAACTTAACCCTTTAAACCCAACTGTAACCTAAACCGTAACCCTTTAAACCCGACCCTGACCCCAACCGTAACCCTTTAAACCCGACCCTGACCCCAACCGTAACCCTTTAAACCCGACCCTGACCCCAACCGTGACCCTTTAAACCCGACCCTTTAAACCCAACCGTGACCCTTTAAACCCAACCGTGACCCTTTAAACCCGACCCTGACCCCAACCGTGACCCTTTAAACCCAACCGTAACCCTTTAAACCCGACCCTGACCCAAACCGTGACCCTTTAAACCCGACCCTGACCCCAACCGTGACCCTTTAAACCCAAACTTAACCCTTTAAACCCAACCCTGACCCAAACCGTGACCCTCTAAACCCAACCTTGACCCCAACCGTGACCCTCTAAACCCAACCGTGACCCTGACCTTGACCCTGTTGCCCCAGAGCCCTAAACCAGAACCCCAGACTTGCCTGGCAGCTCTCCCCCTGACCCACAGCCCTGAACCAGCCCCCCCCCCCCCAAAGACCCTAAAGGTTCGTAGCCCCCCCCATAAAGGTCATGGCCCCCCCTGAAGGCCACTCATCTCTGTTGGCTTCCAAGGGAGCCGTAAGGACTCCTCGGGGTGTCCCCACCACCAACCGCCCGCCGTGAGCCTAAAACCAGGACTAACCCAAAGACCCCGAAGGTCGTGGCCCCCCCCCCGAAGGTCGTGGCCCCCCCCCCAAAGGTCCCCAAAGTGGGACGAGACCGGAGAGGACTTAGATCCCGGATGGAGACGCCGAAACCCAAGGGGCCGACGGCGAAAGGAGAAGCGCGAAGGGCTTCGGCCGGGATGGGGAAGAGCGGTCGGCCGAGGAGGAGCGCGGTGGGATGAGGAAGAGCCCCAATGGAGGGACCCAACCCCGCTCAAGGAGGGCGAGGCCGAAGGAGGCCGCGAGGGCGAGGCCACGCCACGGACACGCCACGCACACGCCGAGCTCGTGCTTTGCCTACGGCGCGCGCGCAC